>NW_021207853.1:0-3497 GCF_002162155.2 Triticum dicoccoides
AGAAAAGTAACATAACTAGGTACCAGCTAAAATTCTTTAGTGGTATGATGTGTGACAAAACCAAAATAAGAGCCTGATAAAATTGCCTGTTATGCCAACTAAAAAACAGCCTGTAGGATTTAAAAAAAGAAAAGTATGTAGTTTACGTAAAAAATTACCTGATTTTGGTGACTAAGTATGTAATTTGCATCACTACGGAAATGTTTGATTAGGAACTTGCTCGTCGTATCATGTATGAGAAGATATACGGACAACAACCATGGAAAGATGATCTTCCCTGGGGGTTAGAATCAGAAAGAGTTCGGATGTGGAGCTCTGCAATATTATTCGAAACTTGACCACCTTCTATCACACTATTAGCGAGCTCCTCCAGTGTGACCCACCGCCGATCGATGTCAATAATCCTAATACTGGAAAGCAAATAAAGAAAAAATAGTATATAAGCCAATGTTTTGCCAGTAAGGGGTCAAAATACTAGAGAAAAGGAAAACAATAAATGTCATTACTGTTTTATCCTGGAGTCAACTGAATCAGTGGTGTGCTTGATAACTTCTGCGTAAATAACCTCTTCGAGTGCAGATGCTATGAGGCCATAATATGGAGGCAGAAGGAACTGCGATGGGCGGCTTACCCTAACTTTCCGAATGTACGGTTAGGAGTCACACTGGCTGAATGATTACCATAGGGAGGTTGAATAACTGGTGTAGCAAATTCAAGGCTGGTGGGGTGGTCTAGAAGAAAAGTGAAGGGAGTTATCAGAGTTGGGAATGATGGAAAGAAATATTATGGGAAAACAAAAATAAAAGAAGTTATTAGAGTTTAGAACAGTAAATTATCAACATGAAGATAATGATGTTATCAAGGTTGGCAGTAGGAAAAAGTTTGTTAAAAAAATCTTCCTATCAGTACCTTTTACAGAAGCGTAATTTGCTTTTGCTCTAACAATGGCACGTTCGACTTCTTCAACCCACATAATTACATCATCGTCTTCAACATCCGTATCATAAACTAGAAATCGACGCTCTTCAAAAAGTTGCGATCAGGTCAGTTTGCGAACCGAAAAAAGGAATGCCAAATATGTGGAAAAAACAGCTAAAGAAAAAAGTGATAGATAGTACAAAATGATGATATAATTACTGTAGAGAGAAAAAGGGAAGAAAATGAGGGGGGTCAGGATAGTTAAAGGGGCAGCATAAATGTATTAGAATGGTCTGTGTGTGCGTGCAGGGAAAGGAGGGGGAGGGGTGTATTTACAACATCAATAAAGGAAACAAAGTGTTGAAGTTATCAGCATGGTGATAGCAAAAGTTATCAGGGTATGATCACAAATGTTACCATTTAAGTAACTAGTTAACAAAAAAAATGAAAACATGTAGGTACCTAGTTAGAAAAAAAAATACTAGCACAACATTCGCAAAAAGTTATCATGGTGAAAGTTACCATGTGATAAAATGGTAAGCTGGAAAACAAGGTACAATATCTTTCATGTAGAGCGCTGTATTTATCAGTTAAAAGTAGAGCGTTACAATTATCAGTGAGATGTTAGTAGAAGTTACCAGGAATAAAGGAAACAAAAGTTATCAGCATGGTGATAGCAGAAGTTATCAGGGTATGATCACAAAATTTACCATTTAAGTAACTAGTTAGCAAAAAGAAAAAGAAAACATGTATGTATCTAGTTAGAACAAATAATACCAGCGCAACATTCGCAAAGGTTATCATGGTGAAAGTTACCATACAATAAAATGGTAAGCTAGAAAACAAGGTGCAATGTCTTTCATGTAGAGCGCTATAATTATCAGTGAAAAGTAGAGTGCAAATAATTATCAGTCGGATGTTAGTGAAAGTTACCAGGAATAATGAACAACAATAATCGAATAAAATACATCTACACACCAGACAACATAAAAATAAAAGAGTGTGAATGTGAAACGAAAACACATAGTTCATTACATAGCACACACACAAAAGCAGAAGTCATTACATGTGAAAGGGGGGGGGGGTTGTCCATACATAGGATAAAAAGAGCATAAATATACACACAAGGATCAAACTAAGAGCATAAAAAATGTCTTCGAAAAGCAGACATCCATCCCATCACTCTTTTGTGATAAAGCGAAGACACGTATATGCCTTCACTTACCAAGGTCAGCAGGCTTAGAGCATGAAAACGGATTGGAGTCGATAGGATTATCTTCTGCGTTCTTTAAATCTCGTGGCGCTGCCGCCATATGATCAATTGGGGATGCTGCTGCTCGGTCTTGGGAAGCATTGTTAACCGCTAGGACCACTGCTAGTGCTTGATTTGTTGAAACAACCCCTGGGGCGGTGTTGGAACTGCAGCTGGGACTACAGCCGTCTTATTAATATCTGGTCCGGGCAGTGTGGGGCCAAAATCTAGGCCAAGAGATCAAGATATGGTGGGGTGAAATCCCTATAGGCCCTATCAGCAACAACATCTTCTACATCTGCATTAATGCTGAATTCTTGGGCGGCGACTTGGTCATCCCCAGGTTGAGCTTCAACAAACAATGCATCTTCAGTTTCAACTGGTTCTGCCACATTGGATTGGGCAGATTCAACTTGAGCTTGAACAACACATGGTATTTTGACAGGAGCTTGGTCATCTTCAGCTACGGTAGCGCTCATTGGAGGAGCAATTCCTTGATCTTGATCAGCACAAGTTTCAGCTACGGCAATGCTCATTGAAGGAGCAATTCCTTGAGGTTGATCAGTAGAATTTTCAGCTACAACAACACTCATTGGAGGAGCAATTCCTTTAGGTTGATCAGCGGAAGTTTCAACTTCAGTGCCAATAACAACATTGGCAATTTCTTCTACCACTTGAGTAATAGTGGTTGCTGCCACGAGCTCATCCACAGCTCCAAAACTAGCATCTGGTGAATTCCTCACAGGGGCATTATCTTGCACAACAGCCATTGGAGAAGTGACCACGTGGGAGTCTTTAAAATCATCTTTCGCGTCCTTGGAAGCAAAACGAGGAGAAGACCTAGTTGCAACTGCAACTTTAGAAGACTTCGTAACCTTCCTCACAGTAATCTTGGTCTTCTTGCTGCACACAAAGAAAAATAAACATTACCAGCTTATAATAACATTAGTTACCAGCTTATATTAACATTAGTTATCATATTATAGGTGCATACAACAGCTAAATATCACATTAGTTACCAGCTTATATTGACAGAAGTTACCAGCTAAAAAATAACTTTAGTTACCAGCTTGTATTCAAATTATTTGTCAGCTTATGGCCAACTTGGTTATCCACATAGTACAAAAATCAACATCATCACAAATCATTAATGAAGATGGTAACTAGGAAGATAACAAAGTTACCAACAAATTTATCATGCTAAAAATAACAGTAATATTATAAGAGCTTTGACTATAAAAACTACCAGCCATTCCCATACAGATTATGATGCCATGCATAAAAGAGTTAAATTACCGGTATATATTCACCTAATTTACAAAAAAAA
>NW_021207854.1:0-1356 GCF_002162155.2 Triticum dicoccoides
GACCACAGCGGCAGCGGCGTTGCCGACGGCATGCAGGCGCAATGGACGGAGGGGGCGGAGCAAGGGGGCGGTGGCGGGTGGTGGGGGCGACGGGGCGAGGGGCGGTGGGGGCAAGGGACGGTGTGGCGGCGGCGGGTGGTGGGGCAAGGGGGCGGCGAGGGGAGGGGGCGACGGGGCAAGAGGAGGTGGGGTGACGGGGCGAGGGGAGGTGGGGCTCGGCATTACTAACAATTTTTTTTATTTTTTTTTCAAAACTACTAATGGCGCACGGTGGGTTTGGTGCGCCATTACTATGTCAACTAGTAATGGCGCACTGTACGACGGTGCGCCATTAGTAACAATTTTTTTTCAAAACTACTAATGGCGCACCAGGCACCAGGTGCGCCATTAGTAATATATTACTAATGGTGCACCAGCATATGGTCCGCCATTAGTGGCCATATGATCGATAGCCCTTTTCCTAGTAGTGCCTCTCGTGGCTTCTGCGCATGGCGGTGACCGCTCTATGTTGACTCCTCTTGCAACTTCTGCCCATGGCGGTGGCCGCTCTACGTCGACTCCTCTTGCGGCTTGCGCGCGCGTCGGTGACCGCTTTACGGTGACTCCTCTCGCGGCTTCCACGCGCGTCTGTGACCGCTCTATGTTGACTCCTCTCGCGGCTTCCACGCATGGCGGTTACCGCTCTACGTCGACTCCTCTTGCGGCTTCCGCGTGCGGCGATGACCGCTTTACATCGACTCCTCTCGCAGCTTCTGCGCGCGTCGGTGACCGCTCTCCTTCAGCTCCTCTCGCGGCTTTTGTGCGCGCTAGTGACCGTTCACTGTCGCCTCTGCACATGGCTTTCACGGGTAGTGGCGACTGGTCATCGTCGGCATGTGTTTCTACCTCTACCTCTTCCGCACCGTCCTTGTCTGTGCGTGAGATTGCGCAGTTGCGATGCCTGCTTGCTGCTTGGGATTCTTCACCAACAGGTTCTGTGACTATCCCTTCTAGCACCGAGAAACCACCTTCTATCCATTTAGGTACATCCCCATGGATTCTTGATACTGGAGCATCTTTTCATATGACTTATGATTCTTCCACTTTGACCTCCATTCGACCTGTCGAGTCTCCTGTTCGCGTTCTTACGGCTAACGGCACTCCCCTCATGTAGCTAGTCGAGGCACTCTTATCACTTCTTCATTTCATGTTCCCTCTGTCACTACTAGGAAAAGGGTTATAGATGGGATGGACACTAATGGCGCACTGTACATGTGGTGCGCCATTACTAAATACTAATGGCGCACCATGTGTTGGTGCGCCATTAGTGTGCAAATACTAATGGCGCACCACATCCCACAGTGCGTCATTAGTAAA
>NW_021207855.1:0-978 GCF_002162155.2 Triticum dicoccoides
AGCTAGCTCCGTTCGTCTTTTGTTGTTGCAGGAGGCGCATGGAGGAGGATTAATGGGACACTTTGGCGTGAAGAAGGCGGAGGACGTACTTGCTACACATTTCTTTTGGCCAAAGATGAGACGGGATGTTGAGCGTTTTATTGCTCGATGCACTACATGTCAAAAAGCTAAGTCACGACTCAATCCTCATGGTTTATATATGCCTTTGCCTGTACCTAGTGTTCCTTGGGAGGATATATCTATGGACTTTGTTTTAGGTTTACCTCGAACAAAGAAGGGGAGGGATAGCATATTTGTTGTCGTGGATAGATTCTCGAAAATGGCACACTTTATACCATGTCATAAAAGTGATGATGCTGTTAATGTTGCTGATTTGTTCTTTCGTGAAATTATTCGCTTGCATGGTGTCCCAAATACTATTGTTTCAGATCGTGATACTAAATTTCTTAGCCACTTTTGGAGATGTTTATGGGCTAGGTTGGGGACTAAACTGCTTTTTAGTACTACTTGTCACCCCCAAACTGATGGCCAAACTGAAGTAGTCAATAGAACATTGTCTACTATGCTTAGGGCTATTTTGAAGAGTAATAAGAAAATGTGGGAGGAATGCTTGCCTCATATTGAATTTTCTTATAATCGTTCATTGCATTCTACTACTAAGATGTGCCCTTTTGAAGTTGTGTATGGTTTCCTACCTCGTGCACCTATTGATTTGTTGCCTCTTCCATCTTCGGAGAAGGTTAATTTTGATGCTAAACAATGTGCTGAATTGATTTTAAAAATGCATGAGTTAACTAAGGAAAACATTGAGCGTATGAATGCCAAATATAAACTTGCTGGAGATAAGGGTAGAAAACATGTTGTGTTTGCACCTGGAGATCTTGTTTGGTTACATTTGCGTAAGGATAGATTTCCTGATTTGCGCAAATCAAAGCTCATGCCACGGGCTGATGGTCCCTTTAAGGTGTTAGAGAAAAT
>NW_021207856.1:0-1940 GCF_002162155.2 Triticum dicoccoides
AGTTTCCATTTACTTGTCTATGAACTGTATAAGCAACCAAGTAGTCCTTTACCGCGGACGCGGCTATTCGAATAGATCATGTTAACCCTGCAGGGGGTACTTCTTCATACACGCTCTCACCACTTACCGTCGTTTACACGACATGTACTCGGCAACCTTCAAGCGGAAGCCCAACGTGGGTGTCGGCCACGACCTACCTAATCACCTAAGCCTCCAGTCCAGGTTTATCGCCTATTCAGGTTCCATCCGCAGGGAGTCCGGCCGAGGTTTCCCATACGGCCCCGAACGATGTGAACAGGGTTCCCGAGATACCTAACGGGTATTCGGTACACCCGGCCACGTACCTACCGCATCACAGCCCACCCCTATGGTCAGCGTTGTCCACGGCCTCCAGTAGGCTACAAACACCAGAAACTACTTGCAACTCCTGGACGGAGAACTAGGGTGAATAAGAAGTCGAGAGGGTCCATTGGTTTCGGGCCCAATGCATGGTAGTAGCTGATTCTTAAATCACACATACAGATCTCAGTGCTTAAGGTCGGCTTCAATGAAACAACCCACCATGTACTCCTACATGGCCTCTCATCGATACCTTTACCAAATCGTGTTCACCACACCACTCTCATTACCGACATAACATTTCACTCTAGCCCATCACCCAGATGAACCAGACCTGACACGACTCTAAGCATAGCAGGCATAGCAAGGTAGGAACAACACATACATATGGCTCAATCAACTCCTACACATTCTAGTGGGTTTCATCTAGTTACTGTGGCAATGACAGGTCATGCAGAGGAAATGGGTTCAACTACCGTAGCACACAGCAGTTTGAAACGCGTTGTCTTAATGCAGTAAAAGAGAGCAGGAGCGAGAACATGGGATTGTATCGATATGATCAAATGGTTGGTTGCTTGCCTGATGGTTCGATGCACGGATACGGTTCTTCGTTAGGGTAATCACGGTACTCCTCGGGGACAGAACCTGTCGCAAAGGGCATCGGTACACAAGCATCACCAAACAATGTGCAACAATATGATGCATGCATGAAACATGGCAATATGAGTGTATTGGGCTAATGCAACTAAAACCAGGGGTGTTTGAACAAATTTGAATCAAGGATTCAAATTTCAAATTCAAATATGGCCTTTTAAAGTGCATTTTCTTGTTCTGCTTAAAACATCAATTTAACTTGTTTGATCATGCATGAAAATAGTACAGATGGATAGATTGGATTTTTCTGATCATTTTTCATATATAATTTGTCCAATTTGGAGTTATAGAATAAAAGTTATGAATTTTTGAAGTTTAAATAATATTCTGGAATTTCCTGATTTAATTTAATTCCAGAAATATAATTATTGCGTCAGCATGACGTCAGCATGACGTCAGTGGTCAACTGTGGCTGGCTGAGGTCAAACCTGACGTGTGGGGCCCACACGTCAGTGACAGGGGGGTTAAACGGGATTAAATTAATCCTAATTAGGGGTTAGTGGCGCTGGGGCCCACTGTCAGTGTCAGGGGGGGTTGACTAACAGTAGTTAGCGCTAACCTAACCACCTGGCCGACAGGGCCCACGCGTCAGTGACCCTGGGGGGTCAAACCCCAGGTCGGACAAGTCAAACCCCACCAGCGACATGACGCCGGCGAGGCCCGAGACGGCGGCGAAAGTGCTTTTTGCCATTCCGGCAACCAAATGGACGGCGGAAGGCATCTACGTGTTGCTGAGGTTGAGCCGCAACTATTGGTGGTGGTGGTTGGGCTCGGGGTGGCCGGAGTTGACGGCGGCGAGCTCGGCTGCGGCGGCCGGAGTTCGGGTGCGGTCGGGATCAGTGTTGCAGGGGGTTTGGGGAGGCGTTGGTGCGTGCTGCGTGCTCCTGGTGAGGTGGGGAGCACGATGGTGTGCTCGGTTGGGCGCTACGGCGACCGTGGCCACGACG
>NW_021207857.1:0-1054 GCF_002162155.2 Triticum dicoccoides
AGATTATGCGTCAAGTACAAGAGCTTCTCGACAAAGGTTATATACGCGAATCCCTTAGTCCTTGTGCTGTTCCTATTATTCTAGTGCCGAAAAAGGATGGTACATCACGTATGTGTGTTGATTGTAGAGGCATTAATAATATTACTATTCGTTATCGTCATCCTATTCCTAGGCTAGATGATATGCTTGATGAATTGAGTGGCTCTACAATATTCTCCAAAGTTGATTTGCGTAGTGGCTACCATCAAATTCGTATGAAATTGGGAGATGAATGGAAAACAGCATTTAAAACTAAGTTTGGATTATATGAGTGGTTAGTCATGCCTTTTGGGTTAACTAATGCACCTAGTACTTTCATGAGACTAATGAACGAAGTTTTACGTGCTTTCATTGGACGATTTGTGGTAGTCTATTTTGATGATATACTGATTTATAGCAGATCTTTGGAAGAACATTTGGAACATTTACGTGCTGTTTTTATTGCTCTATGTGATGCTCGTTTGTTTGGTAACCTTGGGAAGTGCACCTTTTGCACCGACCGAGTATCTTTTCTTGGCTATGTTGTTACTCCACAGGGAATTGAAGTTGACAAAGCCAAGATTGAAGCTATTGAGAGTTGGCCATAGCCCAAAACGGTCACACAAGTGAGGAGTTTTCTTGGCCTCGCTGGATTCTATAGGCGTTTTGTGAGAGATTTCAGCACCATTGCTGCACCTCTCAACGAGCTTACAAAGAAGGATGTGCCTTTTGTTTGGGGTACCGCACAGGAAGAAGCCTTCACGGTATTGAAAGATAAGTTGACACATGCTCCTTTACTCCAACTTCCTGATTTTAATAAGACTTTTGAGCTTGAATGTGATGCTAGTGGAATTGGATTAGGAGGTGTGTTATTACAAGATGGCAAACCTGTTGCATACTTTTCTGAAAAATTGAGTGGTCCTAGTCTGAATTATTCTACTTATGATAAAGAATTATATGCTCTTGTTCGGACTTTAGAAACATGGCAACATTATTTATGGCCCAAAGAATTTGTTATACATTCTGATCATGAATC
>NW_021207858.1:0-934 GCF_002162155.2 Triticum dicoccoides
AACAATACCACATCTAATCATGCCAGTTTGTAATTCCTGATAATATTCTTCTACAGAATTTTTCCCTTGTCTTAAACGCTGCAATTTTTGAAGCAATTCACGTTGATAATATGGTGGAACCCAACGCGTACGCATAGCAGTTTTCAAAGCAGCCCAAGTAGTTGGAATAGGATATAATCTACAATGTTCAGACCACCATACACATGCAAAACTAGTGAAAGCACAAACAGCAGCAGCAACTCGTCTCTCCTCAGGATATTGTAAACATGTAAATCGTTGTTCAGTTTCTAACTCCCAAGTAAGATATATATCAGGAACATATCTACCCTCAAATGGTGGAATATTCAATTTCAGTTTAGGAATATGGACATCATCTCGTACCTGAGGTGGTGGTGCAGGCCTACCATTACGAATATATACCTGAGGTCGACCTGCTGGTGGTGGGGCTGGTGGCTGCTCGTAGATCTGATTTTGATCAACCTCATCCTCATAATCTCCCACATAATCATCCTCCTCCGCATCAGCAGCAGGAGCCACAGAAGTATCAACAGCAGCACCAACAGTTTGGCCAAACGCAAGAGGAACACGGCTCGCTCGGCGAAGGTCTATTTCGCGACGTGGAGGTAGTCGTTGTTGTTGTTGTTGTTGGAGAGGTGCGTTAGGTGCAGCGGGTGGTGGTGGTGGAAGACGCGCGAGCAATTCATTAAATCTGTTATCGAGCTTTGTTTCGAACGTCTTCTCAAGGCCAGTGATCTTCTCCATGGCCTCTTCAAAATTGTTCAGCACATCTTGCACCTGTTCAGTCATCATTTGCTGAAACTTATCATGAAGCTCCTTGTTCGATAAATTCTCCCAGTCAATCTCGTCGGCTTGTGATCCTGGCATGGTTAGCAGCAATAGAAACACACAAGAATATGATCCTACAGACTACGAA
>NW_021207859.1:0-1265 GCF_002162155.2 Triticum dicoccoides
TGATGACCGACACATAAACACACCCCGGTGTTCATCAATCATGGAAATCTTAGCGGGACACAAAAACTGAGTAATAGTCCATGAAACGGGCCAGAATCGGCCAAAACTGTGATTGTTGATGACCGACACGTAGCCACACCTTGGGGTTCAACAACCATGGAAATCGTTTTGGGACGCCAAAACGGTGAGTAATAGTCCACGAAACGGGTCAGAATCGACAAAAACCACGAATGTTGATGACCGACACGTAAACGCACCCCTAGGTTCGTCAATCATGGAAATCACTCCTGGACCCCAAAACAGTGAGTAGTACTCCACGAAACGGGCTAGAATCGGCCAAAACTGCGAGTGTTGATGACCGACACATAAGCGCACACTGGGTTCAACAACTATGGAAATCGCTTCGGGACCGCAAAACGGTGAGTAATAGTCCACGAAACGGGTCAAAATTGGCCAAAACTATGAGTCTTGATGTCCGACACTTAAATGCACCCCAGGGTTTGTTAATCGTCAAAATCACTCCGGGACCACAAAACAGTGAGTAATAGTCCATGAAACGGGTCAGAATCGGCCAAAATAGTGAGTGTTGATGACCAAGATGTAATCGCACACTCGGGTCACCACCTATGGAAATCGCTTGGGACCCCAAAACGGTGAGTAATAGTCCAAGAAACATGCAAGAATCGGCCAAAACTGTGAGTGTTGATGTCCCACACGTAAACGCACCCTGGGGTTCATGAAACGGGCCAGAATCGGCCAAAACTGCGATTGTAGATGACCGACACGTATGCACACCTCGAGGTTCAACAACTATGGAAATGACTTTGGGACCCCAAAAACAGTGAGTAATAGTCCACGAAACGGGCCAGAATCGACAAAAACCGTGAGTGTTGATGACCGACACGAAAAGGCATCCCGGGGTTCGTCAATCGTGGAAATCACTCTGGGACCCCAAAACAGTGATCAATAGCCAACGAAATGGGCCAGAATCGGCCAAAATTGTGAGTGTTGATGACCGACACGTAAACGCACCCCAGGGTTCGTCAATCGTGGAAATCACTTCGGCAACCTAAAACTGAGTAATAGTCCAAGAAACGGGCCAGAACCGGCCCAAACTGCGAGTCTTGACGACCAACACGTAAGCACACCTTGGGGTTCACCAACCATGGAAATCGCTTTGGGACCCCAAACGGTGAGTAATAGTCCATGACAGAGCACAGAATCGGCCAAATCTAGGATTATTGATGAACGATACAGAAATGCAC
>NW_021207860.1:0-1039 GCF_002162155.2 Triticum dicoccoides
TCCCCTTCTTGAAAATAAAGCCGTCCTCGGCGTTGCTTAATCTGAAATGTGGCTAACAAAAGAGACAAGGTGTACATGTTGTATATGTATATGTCATCCATTTTTACTTCCCTTGATTTTTGCATATATGACACATGAATAGATGAGTAACTTGCATAGTTCATAAAATCTAAAGCCAAAAAATTAGCACAAGAAGTAGAAGGCATGAAAATATTGCAACTCAGTTTGCACATATAAGTGAAGCTCTTATTCATTTCAAAAGATTGACAATGTTCATCATTAAACCATCCCAACATTGGTGAATAAACCTTACTTGCATCAAATTTACATGCTACAACATGCTTAAATAAGCAAACATGCAATAAGTCATTCAACACAGAATCATCACCAAGATTAGAGGTCATAACAAAATGATTAAACATTGGTTCTTTTGCATCAATAGTTAATTCAATGGGTGCACTCAACATTGTTGGTATTTCAGTTGTTTGATCACATGGCAAAGTCAAATTATCAACGTAGTCCTCTAAAGTAGGTGGTGTGATCAAAGTAGTGGGTAGCTCATCAGATGGTGCATTCAAATTGACAATGCATTCATCATTCTTATGTAGAGATGGAAGATCAGTACCTTTGTCATTACCTCTTATGATCAACTCAGATGATGTAGCCATTCTCGGGGGCGATGTGTCACATGGTGGAGGTGATGTAGTCCTGACAACAACGGATGTGGTTGTCATAGTATGCCTAGTAGTTGAAGGAACAATCATATCAACTCTTGGAATGTGCACCGTGCGCTTGTTCTCCTCGTGGCCAACACGTCGTTTTATTTCCTGTTCAGCTTTGCAAGCAAGATGAAACAAATGGTCCATAGGATAACACTCTTCATGAATTAGTATCTCTTGAATATCACGGTTTAATCCTCCCCAAAATCTATCCATAAAATCATCTTCACTTTCTTCTAAAGAGGAATGCAACAAGGTAGTTTGTAAATCATCATAATATTTTGTTACAGTTTCACTACCTTGTTTTAAGTGTTGCAACT
>NW_021207861.1:0-2290 GCF_002162155.2 Triticum dicoccoides
TGGCAGTTGGGAGGATTTGGAAGACGCATTCCTTGACAACTTCCAAGGCACTTATGTGCGACCACCGGATGCTGACGACTTGAGCCATATAACTCAGCAGCCAGGGGAATCGGCCAGACAATTCTGGACATGGTTCCTGACCAAGAAAAACCAAATTGTCGACTGTCCAGATGCAGAGGCCCTAGCGGCATTCAAGCATAACATCCGCGACGAGTGGCTTGCCCGCCACCTTGGCCAGGAGAAGCCGAAGTCTATGGCAGCCCTCACAACACTCATGACCCGCTTTTGCGCGGGCGAGGATACATGGTTGGCTCGCAGCAACAACACATCAAGGAATCCGGGCACTTCGGATACCAAAGATGCCAACGGCAGACCATGTCATAACAGACCAAAGCATTGCAACAATGATGATACGGCAGTCAATGCCGGATTCAGAGGCTCTAGATCCGGTCAGCGGAAAAAGCCATTTAAAAGAAGTACTCCGGCTCTGTCCAGTTTGGATCGCATACTAGATCGCTCATGTCAAATTCACGGCACCCCCGACAAGCCAGCCAATCACACCAACAGAGAATGCTGGGTGTTCAAGCAGGCCGGCAAGTTAAATGTCGAAAACAAGGACAAGGGGCTGCATAGTGATGACGAGGAGGAGCCCCGGCCGCTGAACACGGGAGGACAGAAGGGGTTCCCCCCACAAGTGAAGACGGTGAACATGATATACGCAACCCACATTCCCAAGAGGGAGCGGAAGCGTGCACTAAGGGACGTCTATGCGATGGAGCCCGTCGCCCCAAAGTTCAACCCATGGTCCGCTTGTCCAATCACCTTTGACCGCAGGGACCACCCCACTAGTATCTGTCATGGCGGATCTGCCGCACTGGTCCTAGACCCCATCATCGACGGATTTCACCTCACTCGAGTCCTTATGGACGGCGGCAGCAGCCTGAACCTGCTCTATCAGGATACAGTGCGAAAAATGGGTATCGATCCCTCGAGGATCAAACCCATCAAAACCACCTTTAAGGGTGTCATCCCAGGTGTAGAGGCCCATTGCACGGGCTCAATCACACTGGAAGTGGTCTTCGGATCACCGGATAACTTCCGAAGTGAGGAGTTAATCTTCGACATCGTCACGTTTCACAGTGGCTATCACGCACTGCTCGGACGAACAATATTTGCAAAATTTAATGCAGTACCGCATTACGCATACCTCAAGCTCAAGATGCCAGGACCTAGGGGGTCATAACAGTAAATGGAAACACAGAACGCTCGCTCCGCACAGAAGAGCACACTGCGGCCCTCGCAGCAGAATCACAAAGCAGCCTTTTAAGGCAAACCACTAATTCGGCGTTACAGCCCCCGAACACCTTCCAGCGAGTTCAGAGTAAACTGCAACAGGATCGCCTGACACGTTCAGAGCTCGCCAAGCAATTCGGCCCCCGTCCCAGTCCCAGTCAAGCGATGAAATCTGTGTCGTGTGTACATAATTACGCACTGAAAATACCATGGACATAGGCGGGGGCACGATGAGGGCACGTCCTGCAATGCGGCTTAACCGCCCTAGGGGTTGTATACCTTTATCATTTCTTTTCTCTTTCAGGGCATAACTCTCTGGAAGCCCTTTCCGGCAGTACGGTTGTCGGACACATTACAGGAAGGAACAACCAAGGCGGCACGAAACTAAGATGTACATGGGAACCCCCAGGTGGTCTCTAACAATAATTGATATACCCGCTTTCTACTATCCATGCGCAGCTTGCCCTTGGATAGGACATTTCGAATAGTCCTACTTTCTGCTTATTGCACTACTTGTACCAGTACGCTTCGACGTATTATTTAAATAACAATGCATAGCATTATTCTATTATTGCATTACTTATCTTTTTTTATATGTCCATTTGCGACAATCCGCACCCGTACATTCGGGTATGGTCAGTACGCCAGGGGCTTTCATTTACCCCATAATACGGCGTGAGAAGTCCGAACACTTTCGACAGTGCGGCACCCCGAACTTATAGCACTATATGCATCAGCTCCGAATCATGTCTTGGGTCAATAGTTGGGTTTGCCCGGCTCCCATGCTTTGGTATCTTACGTTCCGCTATATCGGCTAAGGTAGCGGTGGGAGAACTACTGCGATTGTGTCCCGGTTCTTCCGGACGAGCACCTCAGTAGAGAAAGCCGAAAACCGACTGTCATGATAAGGCGAGAGACTGGTCGCTGTTCGAGAGGTCTCAAGTCCTTAAAGACTTTTTCCGCTTCGGGCGAGGAGTCGTCCTTGTCCAGCTTAGGC
>NW_021207862.1:0-1281 GCF_002162155.2 Triticum dicoccoides
GAATGAACAAGGGGGTTTTGCTTGCCTGGCACTTCTGAAGATAGCATTGAGTCTTCATCAGTGTCAACGATCACATCGTCGATACAACGTCTACCGAGAGGGGACAAATACCGGCAACACAGAAGGAAACACAATCAATGCAATGCACAATATGATGCATGATCATGACATAGCAAAATGAATGTGTTTTGGGCTAATGCATCTAGCAACAGATTAAATGAAGTTGGTTTGAATATAAAATTCAAATTCAAACTCCATATGTGATTATTCAAATGCCATTCACTTCATTTGTCCTAAACAGTAGTGATAAGTTGTTCTAACATGCATGAAAATGGTACAGATGGATTCCTTGAATTTTTCTGATAATTTTTCATATATAATTTATTTTATTTGGAGTTACGGTTAATTTTCTATGATTTATTGAAGTTTTAGCTATTTTCTGAAATTAATAAATCATTTTAGATTTATTTAAATTCCAGAAAGGAATTATTGCGTCAGCACTAGGTCATGCTGACCTCAGCATAGTCAACAGGGGCTGGTCCAGGTCAAACCTGACCAGTGGGGCCCACTGGTCAGTGACACACCGCTGGCATGAGTCACTGACGTGTGGGGCCAGTCAAAAGCCACGTCAGCAAGTCAAACTGACATCGAGGCCCACATGTCAGTGAGATAGAGAGCTAACAGGGGGTTATTTAACTTAACCCGTGTTTTTAACAGCAGTGGTACCACATGTCATGCACAAGGGTTTAATTAACTGAGTGATTAGCACCTAACCTAATGCTCCACGTCAGCTAGTGACGCCGGCGACCACGGCGACGGCGAGACCTCGCCGGAGTTGCTCGGGACGGCACTACAGGCTGCGGTTGGGCACCCTGAGGGCACCAGGAGGGAGCCCGTGCTCCTGCGCATCCAGCGGAGGCAGCGGAAGGTCGCGGGGCGGCCGGGGCTGACGGCGGCGAGCTCGGCAGCGGCGGCCGGAGCTCGGGTTTGGGCGGAGCGAGGGTTCGGGGCGCTAGGGGGCTGGCTGAGGGGCTATGCGGACTCCTGGGGCAGCTAGGAGCACGCTAGGCTCGTCGGACTGGCCGCAACAGCACGTCAGTGCCACGCCCGGCGTCCATGGCGGACGGCGGCGCTCGGTACGGTGGCTAGCATGGCTACTGCACGGGAAAACCAACGGGGAGAGAGGGGAAACGTAGGAGAGCTCACGGAGGGGCTAGCGGAGGAGACGACGAAGTCGGGGAAGCTCTGGACGCGCCGAATCGGTGGAGTCGATCTCCGGGC
>NW_021207863.1:0-790 GCF_002162155.2 Triticum dicoccoides
AGAAGAAGAAGAAGAAGAAGAAGAAGAAGAAGAAGAAGTTGAAGAAGAAGAAAAAGTTGAAGAAGAAGAAGAAGGAGAAGAAGGAGAAGGAGAAGAAGAAGAAGAAGAAGAAGAAGAAGAAGAAGAAGGAGAAGAAGAAGAAGAAGAAGAAGAAGAAGAAGAAGAAGAAGAAGAAGAAGAAGAAGAAGAAGAAGAAGAAGAAGAAGAAGAAGAAGAAGAAGAAGAAGAAGTGTTGGGGAACGTAGCAGAAATTCAAAAAATTTCCTACGTAACACCAAGATCTATCTATGGAGAGACCAGCAACGAGTAGAAAGGGGAGTGCATCTACATACCCTTGTAGATCGCTAAGCGGAAGCGTTCAAGTGAACGGGGTTGATGGAGTCATACTCGTCGTGATTCAGATCACCGATGATCAAGTGCCGAACGGACGGCACCTCCGCGTTCAACACACGTACAGCCCGGTGACGTCTCCCACGCCTTGATCCAGCAAGGAGAGAGGGAGAGGTTGAGGAAGACTCCATCCAGCAGCAGCACAACGGCGTGGTGGTGATGGAGGAGCGTGGCAATCCTGCAGGGCTTCACCGAGCACCTACGGGAGAGGAGATGTGTCACGGGAGGGAGAGGGAGGCAACCAAAGGCCTTAGGTATGATTGCTCCTCCTTTTCCCCACTATATATAGGGCCAAGGGAGAGGGGGAGGGCGCAGCCTTGCCCCCTCCTCCAAGGAAGGGGTGCGGCTAAGGATGGGGAGGAGTCCATCCTCCCCAAGGCACCTCGGAGGTGCCTTCCCC
>NW_021207864.1:0-1214 GCF_002162155.2 Triticum dicoccoides
CACAATATATAATGGAGAACTCATCAAGAATAATCCTGTTGTGATATTTCAGTTCAACGAGGAACTTCTGCCATAAGTAGTTCATGGTATTTGGAAGAAGAAGATACCACGGACTTCAAGGACTATCGCAAAGGTTACTAATAACCTAAAGGAACGAGCAAAACTATCAACATGAAGCAAGTAGGGTGAATCTCGGGTTCAAAACCCAGGGATAGAATACCTACTACTAAATGGCATCACGGGATGCTTTCGATAATGACGGCCAGAATCATCACACTGGGAACACAAATCATGGCTAAATTACTAGATGATCCCCTAAGACACCTAGGGTCATAATAATATCTCCAACATATATGTCAAGGTAACGGAGTACCTCAACTCACTGATTAGTGTGGTTAATCTGGCCCATGGGAACATTGAAACGGGAAGAAAGGATTTGCAAATTGCTTCAAACTATTTAGAAACCTAGGACGACTCGGACAGCATAACGGCTGTAAATGCTCAGAAAAGATTTGAGACATTCACAAAAATGGTGGCATAACCACTCAGAAGCACAATATCAAGGTCTCGAGATCAATAATTAACATACAGAAGTACTAGGAACTGAAACGAGGCTTAAGTCCAACAATCTATAAGTCTACGGATTAGTAACACGTGATCCTGATAGAAAGAAAAGATAGCCTAGTTCTTAATCCCCGCGGAAAAGATAAGATGACTCAGATCAGAAGGCATAAGGTATAAGGAGTAAAAAGAGCCTTACGTTCCATCTCACAATCAATTCCCTTATATAACTAAAGAATTTCTAGACTCAACTTCGACCAGTTTGGCTTGGTAATCCTACAGGCAGTCAAGCTCTGATACCAACGCTGTCAGGACCCCGACTCAATGCCACATCGATCTAGCATGTAACACCTCATATCACTTTGCGGCCTCACGCACGGTATTCCCACGGGTGTCGCCTTACCTTTGCCCGGGACCGTTTGCGCCTTTTGGCACACGTATATGACAGTGTCGCTAGCATCCATATGATAAGGAGCCCGGGCTGACATGGCTAGTCGTAAACCCAAAGTGGCACAGACTTACAGGGACAGGCATCCATGACCCAGCATCGAACGTGTCGGTCATCAGCGAGTGAATCCAGGCTGTAGCACTGGGCTAGCAGGACTCCGGTGAACCGGGCTGTAGCGGGCTAACAGGACTCCGGTATTCATCGC
>NW_021207865.1:0-1028 GCF_002162155.2 Triticum dicoccoides
GGCGAGTGGTGATGAGGTGACCAACCAAGTTGCAACGCGCGGGGTGGCCGAGTGGTGATGAGGTGACCAACCCAGTGGCGACGCGCGGGGTGGCCCAGTGGTGATGAGGTGATCAACCGATGGTGACGCGCGTGGCGGCCGAGTGGTTTTGAGGTGACCAACAGATGGCGACGCGCGTGGCGGCCAAGTGGTTATGAGGTGACCAACCAAATGGTGACGCGTGGCGCGGCCGAGTGGTGATGAGATGACACCACTATAAATGAAAAAGGCTGAGAAGCCTGACTATCTGCCAGATACTGCCGAGGGCACAAGATCGTAGCTGAGGTAACAAGCTAAACGTCGAAGTCCACGCGAAACTACTAGCGAGACCGAAGTCTCTCTGCAAAAACATAAATAGGCAAACGTGAGTACAAATGTACCCAGCAAGACTTACATCAGAACTATCTACATATGCATCATTATCAACAAAGGGGATGGTGGGGTTTAACTGCAGCAAGCCAGCTTTGACTCGGTGGCTATCCTGAACTACGACTGCGAGTAACTCTTTTGAGGTGGCGCACACGAGTCCACATATTCACCATATCAATACACCACTATGGATCCGCTCCCGTATCCCTACGAGAACGCCATCTATAGCACTCACGCTTATCTTGCGTATTTTAGAGTATCCACTTTCACTTGTCTATGAACTGATATAAGCAACCCAGAGGTCCTTTTCCGTGGACACGGCTATTCGAATAGATTAGGTTAACCCTGCAGGGGTGTACTTCTTCACACACGCTCTCACCACTTACCGCCGTTTACACGACATGTACTCGGCAACCTTCAAGCGGAAGCCCAACGTGGGTGTCGGCCACGGCCTGCCTAAACACTCAAGTCTCTAGTCCAGGTTTATCGCCTATTCGGGTTCCATCCATGAGGAGATCCGGCCGGAGTTTCGCTCACAGCCCCAAACGATGTGTACAGGGTTCCGTGACACCAAACGGGTGCCCGGTTTACCCGGCCACGTGCCTACCGCATCACAGCCC
>NW_021207865.1:2844-3632 GCF_002162155.2 Triticum dicoccoides
TGATGATGTGACCAACCGAGTGGCGACGCGTAGGGCGCCCGAGTGGTGATGAGGTGACCAACCGATGGCGACACGCGGGGCGGCCGAGTGGTGATGAGGTGACCGACCCATGGCGACGCGCGGGGCGGCGGAGTGGTGATGAGGTGAACCACTGATGGCGATGCGCGGGGCGGCCGAGTGGTGATGACGTGACCAACCAAGTGGCGACCCGCGGGCGGTCGAGTGGTGATTAGGTGACCAACCAAGTGGCGATGCGTGGGGCGTCCGAGTGAAGTAAACGCGTCCCGCGGAGTGACGATGCACGGGGCGTCCGCGTGAAGTAGACGCGTCCCACGGAGTGACGATGCGCGGGGCGACCGGGTGAAGTAAACGTGTCCCACGAAGTGACGATTTGCGGGACGTCCGGGTGAAGTAGACGTGCCCTGCGGAGTGATGAGGCGCGGGGCGTCCGAGTGAAGTAGACACGTCCCATGGAGTGACGACGCGCGGGGCGTCCGAGTGAAGTTGACGCGTCCCGCGGAGTGGCTACGCACGGGGCTTCCGAGTGGTGATAAGGCGACCAACCAAATGGTGACGCGTGGCGCGGCCGATTGGTGATGAGATGACACACCGAGTGGCGACGCGGGGCGGCTGAGTGGTGATGAGGTGACCAACCGAGTGGCGACGCGCAGGGCGCCCGAGTGGTGATGAGGTGACCAACCGATGGCGACACGCGGGGCGGCCGAGTGGTGATGAGGTGACCGACCAATGGCAACGCACGGGGCGACCGAGTGGTGATGAGGTGACCC
>NW_021207865.1:5203-6173 GCF_002162155.2 Triticum dicoccoides
CAGACATGATAGCTTCCGCTTGTGCTTTGATTTGTATGCTCTGATTGTTGGGTCATGAGACCCCTGTTTGTAATATCTCGCTCCTCGGAGCCTAATGAATAAATACTTGAGTCGTAGAGTCATGTTGTGATGCCATGTTGTATTTGCACATATCGAGCATATTGTGTGTATGTTATTGAAATGCTTGATATGTGTGGGATCTGGCTATCTAGTTGTTTATCCTTAGTAGCCTCTCTTACCGGGAAATGTCTCCTAGTGTTTCCACTGAGCCATGGTAGCTTGCTACTGCTCCGGAACACTTAGGCTGGCCGGCATGTGTCCTTCTTCGTTCCTGTGTCTGTCCCTTCGGGGAAATGTCACGTGATGAATACCGGAGTCCTGTTAGCCCGCTACAGCCCGGTTCACCGGAGTCCTGCTAGCCCAGTGCTACAGCCTGGATTCACTTGCTGATGACCGACACGTTCGATGCTGGGTCATGGATGCCTGTCCCTGTAAGTCTGTGTCACTTTGGGTTTACGACTAGCCATGTCAGCCCGGGCTCCTTATCATATGGATGCTAGCGACACTGTCATATACGTGTGCCAAAAGGCGCAAACGGTCCCGGGCAAAGGTAAGGCGACACCCGTGGGAATACCGTGCGTGAGGCCACAAAGTGATATGAGGTGTTACCGGCTAGATCAATGTGACATCGAGTCAGGGTCCTGACACACGCGTGGCGGCCGAGTGGTGATGAGGTGACCAACCGATGGCGACACGCGGGGCGGCCGAGTGGTGATGAGTTGACCAACCGATGGCGAAGCGCGGGGCGGCCGAGTGGTGATGAGGTGACCAACGAAGTGGCGATGCGCGGGGTGGTCGAGTGGTGATGAGGTGACCAACCCAATGGCGACGCGCGGGGTGGCCAAGTGGTGATGAGGTGACCAACCGATGGTGACGCGCGTGGCGGCCGAGTGGTTTTGAGGTGACCAGC
>NW_021207865.1:8340-9148 GCF_002162155.2 Triticum dicoccoides
CGAGTGGTGATGAGGTGACCAACCGATGGCAACGCGCGGGGGCGGCCGAGTGGTGAGGAGGTGACAAACCGTTGGTGACGCGCGGGGCGGCCGAGTGGTGATGAGGTGACCAAGCGATGGCGACACGCGGGGCGGCCAAGTGGTGATGAGGTGACCAACTGATGGCGACGCGCGGGGCGGCCGAGTGGTGATGACGTGACCAACCAAGTGGCGACCCGCGGGCGGTCGAGTGGTGATTAGGTGACCAACCAAGTGGCGATGCGTGGGGCGTCCGAGTGAAGTAGACGCGTCCCGCGGAGTGACGATGCACGGGGCGTCCGCGTGAAGTAGACGCGTCCCACGGAGTGACGATGCTCGGGGCGACCGGGTGAAGTAAACATGTCCCGCGGAGTGACGATTTGCGGGACGTCCGGGTGAAGTAGACGTGTCCTGCGGAGTGATGAGGCGCGGGGCGTCCGAGTGAAGTAGACACGTCCCATGGAGTGACGACGCGCGGGGCGTCCGCGTGAAGTTGACGCGTCCCGCGGAGTGGCTACGCGCGGGGCTTCCGAGTGGTGATAAGGCGACCAACCAAATGGTGACGCGTGGCGCGGCCGAGTGGTGATGAGATGACACACCGAGTGGTGACGCGGGGCGGCTGAGTGGTGATGAGGTGACCAACCGAGTGGCGATGCGCAGGGCGCCCGAGTGGTGATGAGGTGACCAACCGATGGCGACACGCGGGGCGGTCGAGTGGTGATGAGGTGACCGACCAATGGCGACGCACGGGGCGACCGAGTGGTGATGAGGTGACTCACCGATGGCGACG
>NW_021207865.1:12905-15090 GCF_002162155.2 Triticum dicoccoides
GATGGCGACGCGCGGGGGCGGCCGAGTGGTGATGAGGTGACCAACCGTTGGGGACGCGCTAGGCGGCTCAGTGGTGATGAGGTGAAAAACCAACTGGCGACACGCGGGGTGGGCGAGTGGTGATGAGGTGACCAACCGATGGCGACGCTCGGGGCGGTCGAGTGGTGATGAGGTGACCAACCGATGACCCCCTAGCCTCGCCGATGCGCTCAAAGGCTCCGCCTCGACCCCCTCTTCCTCCCCACCACTCCAAGCAACACCAGGAGCCCTGCAGTGACGCCATCGCCGCCATCTTCACCGACGGGCATCGAAGATCTCCGGCCCGATTCTCCGTCTCCAGGTCGCCCCCGAGCCCACTGAGACGCGCTCTGCAACCACAGTGAGCTCATGGACCGATTCCCCCTCCTCTCCTGCTCGCGTTCTTGCTCTAGCCCCGTTCCCCACCTCCCCCGAAGCTCGCCGCCGCCACGGCCGACGAGCTCCATGCTCCTGAGCTCGTCCGCTCGCCCGAGCATCACCAGCGTGCTCGCCGTGCTCCTGTGAACCTGCAGCACCCACGGGTTCTCCCTGTTGTGCACCGTAGCACCGTTTCCGCCAACGCCCGAGGTCCGGCAGCCGCTGAGCTCGACGCCGGCGAGGATTACGGCCACCCCAGCTCGCCCCGGTTGCACTGTTGGATGCGCGGGATCGCCAACTTCCCGTAGAGCCCAGCGGCGCCTCGAATGGCTCCCTGTATCGCAATTCCGAGCCGCCCCGCCGCTACTGTCGTCGCCGGCGACATGTCGCCGGCAGGTTTGACCTGATCGGCCCAGGGGTTGACCCCCCCTGACGTGTGGGCCCAGGCGCCTGCTTAATTAGTGTTAGGTTAGTTAGTGTTAATTAACTTAGTTAATTAGGTGAGCCACTGACATGCGGGCCCCGCCCGGCTAACTAAGTTAGTTAGGGCTAATCATATTTAGGTTAGTCACTGACCAGTGGGCCCAATCCAGTTAGTTAGGGCTAACTAACTTGGTTAGTTGACTGGGTCACTGACCAGTGGGTCCCACTGGTCAGGTTTGACCTGGTCGACGCCTTTGACCTGCTGACGTCACCCCGGCATCATGCTGACGCAGTATATGCTTCTGGGATTTTAAATAAGTCAGAAATGATTTATTTATTTTCAGAATATGCCCTAAACTTCAATAAATCATAGAAATTCAACCGTAACTCCAAATTATATAATTTATATATGAAAAATTATCAGAAAAATTCAAGGAATCCATCTGTACCATTTTCATGCATGTTATAACAACTTATAACTGCTGTTTAGCACAAATTAATTAATGGCATTTGAATAATCACATATGGAGTTTGAATTTGAATCTTGTATTCAAACCAACTTCATTTAATCTGTTGCTAGTTGCATTAGCTCAAAACACATTCATATTGCCATGTCATGAGAATGCATCATATTGTGCATTGCATTGATTGTATTTCTTCTTTGTTGCCGGTATCTGTTCCCTCCCGGTAGACGATGTTCCGACGTTGTGATCGTTGACACTGATGAAGACTCAATGTTATCTTCAGAAGTGCCAGGAAAGCAAAACACCCTTGTTCATTCCGATAAAATCCCACTCTCTCGCTCCTGCTCTCTTTTAATGCATTAGGACAACAACGATTCAACTGTTACTTGCTGCGGTAGCTGAACCCCTTTATCCTTTGCATTACCTGTCATTGCCACAATAAATAGATGAAACCCACTAGCATGAGTAGGAGTTGTTTGAGCCCTGTTGTGCCTACTCATTCTTGCTTGTTTGTCATGCCTGCTACTGCTTAGAGTTGTGTCAGGTCTGATTTATCCGGGATGAATCAGAGGTGTGTGAACATGTCCTACTGTGTGTGAGCTAAGTGTGTGAACACGATTTGGTAAAAGGTGTCGGTGAGAGGCCATGTAGGAGTACATGGTGGGTTGTCTCATTGAAGCCGTCCTTAGGAACTGAGTTCTGTGTTTGTGATCCATGATTCAACTACTACCATACATTGGGCCCTGAAATATGACCCCGCTCGACTTCTTATTCACCCTCGTCCTCTGTCCAGGAGTTGCAAGTAGTTTCTGGTGTTTGTAGTATGCTGGAGGCCGTGGACAGCGCTGACCGGAGGGGTGGGCTGTGATGCGGTAGGCACGTGGCCGGGTATACCGGGCGCC
>NW_021207866.1:0-4147 GCF_002162155.2 Triticum dicoccoides
AGTAATAGTCCAAGAGACGGACCAGAATTGGCCAAAATTGTGAGTGTTGATGACCAACATTTAAACGCACCCCGGGGTTCGACAACCATGGAAATCGCTTCGGGACCCCAAAATTGAGTAATAGACCATGAAACGGGTCAGAATCGAGAAAAACCGCGAGTGTGGATGACTGACACGTAAGCGCGCCTTGGGGTTCAACAATCACCGAAATCGCTTTGGGACCCCAAAACGGTGAGTAATAGTCCACAAAACGTGTCAAAATCGACAAAAACCGCGAGTGTTGATGATTGACACGTAAACGCATCCCAGGGTTTGTTAATCGTGGAAATCACCCCGGGACCCCAAAACAGTGAGTAATAGCCCACAAAACAGGCCAGAATCGGCCACACTGCGAGTGTTGATGACCGACATGTAAGCGCACCTTGGGGTTCGACAACCATGGAAATCACTTTGGGACCCCAAAACGGTGAGTAATAGTCCACGAAACGGTCAAGAATCAGCCAAAACTAAGAGTGTTGACGATGGACACGTAAACGCACCCAGAGGATCGTCAATCGTGGAAATCTCTTTGGGACCCTAGAACACTGAGTAATAGTGCACGAAATGGACCAGAATCGGCCAAAATTGTGAGTGTTGATTACGGACACATAAACACTCCCCGGGGTTCATTAATTGTGGAAATCACTTCGGGACCCAAAAATGGTGAGTAATAGTACGAGAGACGGACCAGAATTGGCCAAATTTGTGAGTGTTGATGATCAACATGTAAACGCACCACGGGGTTCGACAACCATGGAAATCGCTTTGGAACCCCAAAATTGAGTAATAGTCCATGAAACGGGTCAGAATTGAGAAAAACCTTGAGTGTTGATGACCGATAGGTAAGCGCACCTTGGGGTTCGACAACCATGGAAAACACTTTGGGACCCCAAAATAGTGAGTAATAGTCCATGAAACGGTCAAGAATCAGCCAAAACTGAGAGTGTTGACACCCCGGGGTTCGACAACCATGGAAATCGCTTTAGGACCCCAAAATTAAGTAATAGTCCATGAAACGGGTCAGAATCGACAAAAATAGTGAGTGTTTACTGACCGACACGTAAATGCACCCCGTGGTTCGTCAATCGTGGAAATCACTCCGGGACCCCAAAACAGTGAGTAATAGTCCATGAAACGGGGCCATTATCAGCCAAAACTACGAGTGTTGATGACCAACACGTAAACGCACCCCGGGGTTCGTTAGTCGTGGAAATCACTTCGGGACCCGAAAACGGTGAGTACTAGTCCAGGAAACGGACCAGAATTGGCAAAAATTGTGAGTGTTGACGACTGACAAGTAAAAGCACCCGAGGGTTCGACAACCATGGAAATCGCTTCGGGACCCCAAAACCGAGTAATAGTCCATGAAACGGGTCAGCATGGACAAAAACCGCGAGTGTGGATGACCGACACATAAGCGCACCTTGGGGTTCGACAATTATGGAAATCGCTTTGGGACCCCAAAACGGTGAGCAATAGTCCACAAAACATGTCGGAATCGACAAAAACCGTGAGTGTTGATGATCGACTCGTAAACGCATCCCAGGGTTCGTTAATCATGGAAATCACCCGGGGAGCCCAAAACAGTGAGTGTCCACGAAACAGGCCAGAATCGGCCAAAACTGCGAGTGTTGATGACGGACACGTAAGCACATATCTGGGTTCAACAACTATGGAAATCGTTTTGGGACCCCAAAACGGTGAGTAATAGTCCATGAAACGGGTCAAAATTGGCCAATACTGGGAGTGTTGACGATGGACACCTAAAATCACCCTGAGGATCGTCAATCGTGGAAATCGCTTTGGGACCCTAAAACGCTGAGTAATAGTGCACGAAATGGACCAGAATCGGCCAAGATTGTGAGTGTCGATTACCCACACGTAAACGCTCCCCGGGGTTCGTTAATCATGGAAATCATTTCGGGACACGAAAATGGTGAGTAATAGTCCAAGAGACGGACCAGAATTGGCCAAAATTGTGAGTGTTGATGACCAACATTTAAACGCACCCCGGGGTTCGACAACCATGGAAATCGCTTCGGGACCCCAAAATTGAGTAATAGACCATGAAACGGGTCAGAATCGAGAAAAACCGCGAGTGTGGATGACTGACACGTAAGCGCGCCTTGGGGTTCAACAATCACCGAAATCGCTTTGGGACCCCAAAACGGTGAGTAATAGTCCACAAAACGTGTCAAAATCGACAAAAACCGCGAGTGTTGATGATTGACACGTAAACGCATCCCAGGGTTTGTTAATCGTGGAAATCACCCCGGGACCCCAAAACAGTGAGTAATAGCCCACAAAACAGGCCAGAATCGGCCACACTGCGAGTGTTGATGACCGACATGTAAGCGCACCTTGGGGTTCGACAACCATGGAAATCACTTTGGGACCCCAAAACGGTGAGTAATAGTCCACGAAACGGTCAAGAATCAGCCAAAACTAAGAGTGTTGACGATGGACACGTAAACGCACCCAGAGGATCGTCAATCGTGGAAATCTCTTTGGGACCCTAGAACACTGAGTAATAGTGCACGAAATGGACCAGAATCGGCCAAAATTGTGAGTGTTGATTACGGACACATAAACACTCCCCGGGGTTCATTAATTGTGGAAATCACTTCGGGACCCAAAAATGGTGAGTAATAGTACGAGAGACGGACCAGAATTGGCCAAATTTGTGAGTGTTGATGATCAACATGTAAACGCACCACGGGGTTCGACAACCATGGAAATCGCTTTGGAACCCCAAAATTGAGTAATAGTCCATGAAACGGGTCAGAATTGAGAAAAACCTTGAGTGTTGATGACCGATAGGTAAGCGCACCTTGGGGTTCGACAACCATGGAAAACACTTTGGGACCCCAAAATAGTGAGTAATAGTCCATGAAACGGTCAAGAATCAGCCAAAACTGAGAGTGTTGACACCCCGGGGTTCGACAACCATGGAAATCGCTTTAGGACCCCAAAATTAAGTAATAGTCCATGAAACGGGTCAGAATCGACAAAAATAGTGAGTGTTTACTGACCGACACGTAAATGCACCCCGTGGTTCGTCAATCGTGGAAATCACTCCGGGACCCCAAAACAGTGAGTAATAGTCCATGAAACGGGGCCATTATCAGCCAAAACTACGAGTGTTGATGACCAACACGTAAACGCACCCCGGGGTTCGTTAGTCGTGGAAATCACTTCGGGACCCGAAAACGGTGAGTACTAGTCCAGGAAACGGACCAGAATTGGCAAAAATTGTGAGTGTTGACGACTGACAAGTAAAAGCACCCGAGGGTTCGACAACCATGGAAATCGCTTCGGGACCCCAAAACCGAGTAATAGTCCATGAAACGGGTCAGCATGGACAAAAACCGCGAGTGTGGATGACCGACACATAAGCGCACCTTGGGGTTCGACAATTATGGAAATCGCTTTGGGACCCCAAAACGGTGAGCAATAGTCCACAAAACATGTCGGAATCGACAAAAACCGTGAGTGTTGATGATCGACTCGTAAACGCATCCCAGGGTTCGTTAATCATGGAAATCACCCGGGGAGCCCAAAACAGTGAGTGTCCACGAAACAGGCCAGAATCGGCCAAAACTGCGAGTGTTGATGACGGACACGTAAGCACATATCTGGGTTCAACAACTATGGAAATCGTTTTGGGACCCCAAAACGGTGAGTAATAGTCCATGAAACGGGTCAAAATTGGCCAATACTGGGAGTGTTGACGATGGACACCTAAAATCACCCTGAGGATCGTCAATCGTGGAAATCGCTTTGGGACCCTAAAACGCTGAGTAATAGTGCACGAAATGGACCAGAATCGGCCAAGATTGTGAGTGTCGATTACCCACACGTAAACGCTCCCCGGGGTTCGTTAATCATGGAAATCATTTCGGGACACGAAAATGGTGAGTAATAGTCCAAGAGACGGACCAGAATTGGCCAAAATTGTGAGTGTTGATGACCAACATTTAAACGCACCCCGGGGTTCGACAACCATGGAAATCGCTTCGGGACCCCAAAATTGAGTAATAGACCATGAAACGGGTCAGAATCGAGAAAAACCGCGAGTGTGGATGACTGACACGTAAGCGCGCCTTGG
>NW_021207866.1:9258-12661 GCF_002162155.2 Triticum dicoccoides
AACCATGGAAATCGCTTCGGGACCCCAAAACCGAGTAATAGTCCATGAAACGGGTCAGCATGGACAAAAACCGCGAGTGTGGATGACCGACACGTAAGCGCACCTTGGGGTTCGACAATTATGGAAATCGCTTTGGGACCCCAAAACGGTGAGCAATAGTCCACAAAACATGTCGGAATCGACAAAAACCGCGAGTGTTGATGATCGACTCGTAAACGCATCCCAGGGTTCGTTAATCATGGAAATCACCCGGGGAGCCCAAAACAGTGAGTGTCCACGAAACAGGCCAGAATCGGCCAAAACTGCGAGTGTTGATGACGGACACGTAAGCACATATCTGGGTTCAACAACTATGGAAATCGTTTTGGGACCCCAAAACGGTGAGTAATAGTCCATGAAACGGGTCAAAATTGGCCAATACTGGGAGTGTTGACGATGGACACCTAAAATCACCCTAAGGATCGTCAATCGTGGAAATCGCTTTGGGACCCTAAAACGCTGAGTAATAGTGCACGAAATGGACCAGAATCAGCCAAGATTGTGAGTGTCGATTACCCACACGTAAACGCTCCCCGGGGTTCGTTAATCGTGGAAATCATTTCGGGACACGAAAATGGTGAGTAATAGTCCAAGAGACGGACCAGAATTGGCCAAAATTGTGAGTGTTGATGACCAACATTTAAACGCACCCCGGGGTTCGACAACCATGGAAATCGCTTCGGGACCCCAAAATTGAGTAATAGACCATGAAACGGGTCAGAATCGATAAAAACCGCGAGTGTGGATGACCGACACGTAAGCGCGCCTTGGGGTTCAAAATCACCGAAATCGCTTTGGGACCCCAAAACGGTGAGTAATAGTCCACAAAACGTGTCAAAATCGACAAAAACCGCGAGTGTTGATGATTGACACGTAAAGGCATCCCAGGGTTTGTTAATCGTGGAAATCACCCCGGGACCCCAAAACAGTGAGTAATAGTCCACAAAACAGGCCAGAATCGGCCACACTGCGAGTGTTGATGACCGACATGTAAGCGCACCTTGGGGTTCGACAACCATGGAAATCACTTTGGGACCCCAAAACGGTGAGTAATAGTCCACGAAACGGTCAAGAATCAGCCAAAACTAAGAGTGTTGACGATGGACACGTAAACGCACCCAGAGGATCGTCAATCGTGGAAATCTCTTTGGGACCCTAGAACACTGAGTAATAGTGCACGAAATGGACCAGAATCGGCCAAAATTGTGAGTGTTGATTACGGACACATAAACACTCCCCGGGGTTCATTAATTGTGGAAATCACTTCGGGACCCAAAAATGGTGAGTAATAGTACGAGAGACGGACCAGAATTGGCCAAATTTGTGAGTGTTGATGATCAACATGTAAACGCACCACGGGGTTCGACAACCATGGAAATCGCTTTGGGACCCCAAAATTGAGTAATAGTCCATGAAACGGGTCAGAATTGAGAAAAACCTTGAGTGTTGATGACCGATAGGTAAGCGCACCTTGGGGTTCGACAACCATGGAAAACACTTTGGGACCCCAAAATAGTGAGTAATAGTCCATGAAACGGTCAAGAATCAGCCAAAACTGAGAGTGTTGACACCCCGGGGTTCGACAACCATGGAAATCGCTTTAGGACCCCAAAATTAAGTAATAGTCCATGAAACGGGTCAGAATCGACAAAAATAGTGAGTGTTTACTGACCGACACGTAAATGCACCCCGTGGTTCGTCAATCGTGGAAATCACTCCGGGACCCCAAAACAGTGAGTAATAGTCCATGAAACGGGGCCATTATCAGCCAAAACTACGAGTGTTGATGACCAACACCTAAACGCACCCCGGGGTTCGTTAGTCGTGGAAATCACTTCGGGACCCGAAAACGGTGAGTACTAGTCCAGGAAACGGACCAGAATTGGCAAAAATTGTGAGTGTTGACGACTGACAAGTAAAAGCACCCGAGGGTTCGACAACCATGGAAATCGCTTCGGGACCCCAAAACCGAGTAATAGTCCATGAAACGGGTCAGCATGGACAAAAACCGCGAGTGTGGATGACCGACACGTAAGCGCACCTTGGGGTTCGACAATTATGGAAATCGCTTTGGGACCCCAAAACGGTGAGCAATAGTCCACAAAACATGTCGGAATCGACAAAAACCGCGAGTGTTGATGATCGACTCGTAAACGCATCCCAGGGTTCGTTAATCATGGAAATCACCCGGGGAGCCCAAAACAGTGAGTGTCCACGAAACAGGCCAGAATCGGCCAAAACTGCGAGTGTTGATGACGGACACGTAAGCACATATCTGGGTTCAACAACTATGGAAATCGTTTTGGGACCCCAAAACGGTGAGTAATAGTCCATGAAACGGGTCAAAATTGGCCAATACTGGGAGTGTTGACGATGGACACCTAAAATCACCCTAAGGATCGTCAATCGTGGAAATCGCTTTGGGACCCTAAAACGCTGAGTAATAGTGCACGAAATGGACCAGAATCAGCCAAGATTGTGAGTGTCGATTACCCACACGTAAACGCTCCCCGGGGTTCGTTAATCGTGGAAATCATTTCGGGACACGAAAATGGTGAGTAATAGTCCAAGAGACGGACCAGAATTGGCCAAAATTGTGAGTGTTGATGACCAACATTTAAACGCACCCCGGGGTTCGACAACCATGGAAATCGCTTCGGGACCCCAAAATTGAGTAATAGACCATGAAACGGGTCAGAATCGATAAAAACCGCGAGTGTGGATGACCGACACGTAAGCGCGCCTTGGGGTTCAAAATCACCGAAATCGCTTTGGGACCCCAAAACGGTGAGTAATAGTCCACAAAACGTGTCAAAATCGACAAAAACCGCGAGTGTTGATGATTGACACGTAAAGGCATCCCAGGGTTTGTTAATCGTGGAAATCACCCCGGGACCCCAAAACAGTGAGTAATAGTCCACAAAACAGGCCAGAATCGGCCACACTGCGAGTGTTGATGACCGACATGTAAGCGCACCTTGGGGTTCGACAACCATGGAAATCACTTTGGGACCCCAAAACGGTGAGTAATAGTCCACGAAACGGTCAAGAATCAGCCAAAACTAAGAGTGTTGACGATGGACACGTAAACGCACCCAGAGGATCGTCAATCGTGGAAATCTCTTTGGGACCCTAGAACACTGAGTAATAGTGCACGAAATGGACCAGAATCGGCCAAAATTGTGAGTGTTGATTACGGACACATAAACACTCCCCGGGGTTCATTAATTGTGGAAATCACTTCGGGACCCAAAAATGGTGAGTAATAGTACGAGAGACGGACCAGAATTGGCCAAATTTGTGAGTGTTGATGATCAACATGTAAACGCACCACGGGGTTCGACAACCATGGAAATCGCTTTGG
>NW_021207867.1:0-905 GCF_002162155.2 Triticum dicoccoides
CATCAGAACTCGCCGTTTTGTGGACTATTATTCACCGTTTTGGGGTCCCAAAGGGGTTTACATGGTTGTCGAACCCCAAGATGTGCTTACGTGTTGGTCGTCAAGACTCATAGTTTGGCCGAATCTGGCCCGCTTCTAGGACTATTAAGCAGTTTTGGGGCCCCGAAGTGATATCCACGATTTACGAACCCTGGGGTATGTTTAAGTGTCGATCAACAACACTCACAATTTTGGCCAATTCTGGTCCGTTTCGTGGACTATTACTCACCGTTTTGGGGTCCAAGTGCGATTTCTATGATTGACGATGCCCGGGGAGCGCTTACATGTCCGTCGTTAACGCTCACAGTTTTGGCCAATTCTGACCCGTTTCATGTACTATTACCCACCGTTTTGGGGTCACGAAGTGATTTACATAGTTGTTGAACCCCAAGGTGCGATTACGTGTCGGTCATCAACACTCGCACTTTTTGGCCGATTCTGGCCTGTTTCATGGACTATTACTCACAGTTTCGGGGTCCCGGAGTGATTTCCACTATTAACGAACCCCGGGGTGCGTTTTCATGTCTGTCATCAGCACTCAAGATTTTTGTCGATTCTGGCCCGTTTTGTGGAGTATTACTCACTGTTTTGTGGCCCCGAAGTGATATCCACGATTGACGAACCCCGGGGTACGTTTAAGTGTCGGTCAATAACACTCACAATTTTGGCCAATTCTGGACAGTTTCGTGGACTATTACTCATCGTTTTGGGTCCCAGTGCGATTTCTACAATTGACGATGCCCGGGGAGCGCTTACATATCCGTCATTAACGCTCACAGTTTTGGCCAATTCTGACCCGTTTCGTGGACTACTACCCACCGTTTTGGGGTCCCGAAGTGATTTACATAGTTGTTCAACCCCAAGGT
>NW_021207868.1:0-1077 GCF_002162155.2 Triticum dicoccoides
GTCCCGATAAAGTTGCCTTTGGAAAATCGTTGCATCCGTATCTTTATTGCTGCTGGTGTGACACGCGTGATTTGGCCTTGCAGGACGCCTTCGTGCAAGTGATCCTCCCGTGCTATGCACGGGCGGAGGCTTGGTTGGTTTGACCGCTTGTTGGCTACTAAGCGCATGAGTAGCTTTGGACCCGTGTCTGCCGGTAGATCCCCCGTTGTACTGCGGCCGACTACCGGCGCCGTGTCCCGTCCCTCGTGTGGCTTTTACTCGCTGGATTAATAGTGCTTGCGTGCTAGTACCCGACCTACGGGAAGTGGTGCTTCGGATAATTGTTGCCTCGCGGCGGACGCCCATTGGGTGTGCCGCTGCGGCCAAATAGCGCTTGCGGCGTTGCCTCGTGGGGCTGGCACATTACGTGCCCGTTGCTATCAAGGCAACCTCGCTCCCGTTTTTGGTCTCGGATGCTGCTCACGATAAAGGGTCGTGGCCCTTTCGGTTGCCTCGACCCGACCCAAGGCTCTCCGAACTGAGAACAACCGGAACAGGAGTTGCCTCTACCTCTCCACAGTTACGTGGTAGGATACGCAACTCTCTGCGCCGATCCTTAAGGACGATGAGCTGTGCCGCTCAAGAGCGACAACCGGCCCGGCTGTTGCCTTTGAGTTTCCACGAAAGTGGAAGCGCAGAACGATGGCCGTGCTGGTAGTCACCAAGGACGTGCTACCTGGTTGATCCTGCCAGTAGTCATATGCTTGTCTCAAAGATTAAGCCATGCATGTGCAAGTATGAACCAATTTGAACTGTGAAACTGCGAATGGCTCATTAAATCAGTTATAGTTTGTTTGATGGTACGTGCTACTCGGATAACCGTAGTAATTCTAGAGCTAATACGTGCAACAAACCCCGACTTCTGGGAGGGGCGCATTTATTAGATAAAAGGCTGACGCGGGCTCTGCTCGCTGATCCGATGATTCATGATAACTCGACGGATCGCACGGCCTTCGTGCCGGCGACGCATCATTCAAATTTCTGCCCTATCAACTTTCGATGGTAGGATAGGGGCCTACCATGGTGGTGACGGGTGAC
>NW_021207869.1:0-1618 GCF_002162155.2 Triticum dicoccoides
ATCACGATCTGAAACAATAGTATTTGGCACACCATGCAAACGAATAATTTCACGAAAGAACAAATCAGCAACATTAACAGCATCATCGCTTTTATGACATGGTATAAAGTGTGCCATTTTCGAGAATCTATCCACGACAACAAATATGCTATCCCTCCCCTTCTTTGTTCGAGGTAAACCTAAAACAAAGTCCATAGATATATCCTCCCAAGGAACACTAGGTACAGGCAAAGGCATATATAAACCATGAGGATTGAGTCGTGACTTAGCTTTTTGACATGTAGTGCAGCGAGCAATAAAACGCTCAACATCCCGTCTCATCTTTGGCCAAAAGAAATGTGTAGCAAGTACGTCCTCCGTCTTCTTCACGCCAAAGTGTCCCATTAATCCTTCTCCATGCGCCTCCTGCAACAACAAAAGACGAACGGAGCTAGCTGGAATGCATAGCTTGTTAGCACGAAACACAAATCCATCGTTAACAACAAACTTGTTCCACATTCTTCCTTCTTTACAATTATGCATTACATCTTTAAAATCAGCATCATGCACATATTGATCTTTGATGGTCTCTAAAACAAATATTTTGAAGTCAAGTTGTGAAAGCATAGTATAGCGACGAGACAATGCATCAGCAATAACATTTTCTTTTCCCTTCTTGTGTTTAATCACATAAGGGAAAGTCTCAATGAATTCGACCCATTTAGCATGTCTACGATTCAGTTTAGCTTGACTTTTAATATGTTTCAAAGATTCATGATCAGAATGTATAACAAATTCTTTGGGCCATAAATAATGTTGCCATGTTTCTAAAGTCCGAACAAGAGCATATAATTCTTTATCATAAGTAGAATAATTCAGACTAGGCCCACTCAATTTTTCAGAAAAGTATGCAACAGGTGATAGAGGCAAAGGTGTCCCGTCTTTCGATGAGATGGTGGATTTCGCTTTGGTGGAAGTCGACTTTGACGATCCGACTACGAACGTGCGAGGACGTCGCGCCTTAGCAATCGCTAAACCAACTCCGAGAGGTTATTAACCACGCCGGAGCACGATCAACCTGACCACGAGGGTCTGTTTCCTGCGAGCAAACGAAGAACAAGCAAGAAACTAAGATTGCAATCTGGATATTGCAAATATAAGATGAAAGCTTTATTGATCAAGGTGGGGTTCTGTGACGCCTTTGTCTGGTCGTTGAACACAAACGAAGTACGCGAAGTTGCAACTATGGCGAACTTTTAATCTAAACAAAACCCAAAGTCTAAACGATGCCCTAAGGGCTGTATATATGGAGGAAGAGGGGGGAAATTTCGTGGCCCTTGGTGGAGGGGTCCGAAATCAACCCTATCTCTTGTTTCCCCACACATACGGACTCTAAAAATAGCCTATACTTATGTATTTCGAAATTACATGGGCCTGGCCCAATAATAAGGTGACGCAGCACCTAAAATAGCCTCGGGACGAAATTTATGAAGTGGCATCTTGTATATTTCGTCCAAGGCTTCATGCACCCATTATGGTGGCTTCAAAGTCCTGAAATCATCACTTGTAACTCCGTTCTTGTTCCCCTTGCGCATGTCATCATCTCCATGCTTGTTCTTGCTCCAATGTTCATCCTTCT
>NW_021207870.1:0-1054 GCF_002162155.2 Triticum dicoccoides
ATCACTATACTCTTGTTCATAAGGATAAAAATATTACTTTGCTTCCTATGACTCCTGATTCCATTTTGAAAGATGATATTAATAGAGCTAATAAAGCAAAACAGGAGACGAATAAGAGTGAAAATCAGATTGTGGCAAAAGAATTTGAGCAACAAATGAAGCCTAATAATAAACCATCTAGTGTTGCTTCTGAAATTAAATTGAAAAGTGCATGTTTATTTGCCACCAAATCTGATATTGATGAGCTAGATTTCAGCAAATCTGTTTGCTATGCTTTTGTGTGCAAAGAGGCATTATTTTCATTCGAGGACGTGCCTTCCTCTTTGCCTCCTGCTGTCACTAACATTTTGCAGGAGTTCGCTGACGTCTTTCCACAAGACGTGCCACCGGGATTACCGCCTATTCGAGGGATTGAGCATCAGATTGACTTAATTCCCGGTGCTTCACTGCCAAAGCGTGCACCATACCGTACCAATCCAGAGGAGACGAAGGAGATTATGCGTCAAGTACAAGAGCTTCTCGACAAAGGTTATATACGCGAATCCCTTAGTCCTTGTGCTGTTCCTATTATTCTAGTGCCGAAAAAGGATGGTACATCACGTATGTGTGTTGATTGTAGAGGCATTAATAATATTACTATTCATTATCGGCATCCTATTCCTAGGCTAGATGATATGCTTGATGAATTGAGTGGCTCTACAATATTCTCCAAAGTTGATTTACGTAGTGGATACCATCAAATTCGTATGAAATTGGGAGATGAATGGAAAACAGCATTCAAAACTAAGTTTGGATTATATGAGTGGTTAGTCATGCCTTTTGGGTTAACTAATGCACCTAGTACTTTCATGAGATTAATGAACGAAGTTTTACGTGCTTTCATTGGACGATTTGTGGTAGTTTACTTTGATGACATATTGATTTATAGCAGATCTTTGGAAGAACATTTGGAACATTTACGTGCTGTTTTTATTGCTCTACGTGATGCACGTTTGTTTGGTAACCTTGGGAAGTGCACCTTTTGCACCGACCGAGTATCTTTTCTTGGCTATGT
>NW_021207871.1:0-1159 GCF_002162155.2 Triticum dicoccoides
ATCACTTATATTGATTGCATGTGATGTTTATCTTTTTATGCATCTTATCTTGCTTTGATTGACGGTAGCATTATAAGATGATCTCTCACTAAATTATCAAGAAGTGTTCTCCCTGAGTATGCACCGTTGCCAAAGTTCGTCGTGCCCAGACACCACGTGATGATCGGGTGTGATAAGCTCTACGTCCATCTACAACGGGTGCAAGCCAGTTTTTGCACACGCAGAATACTCAGGTTAAACTTGACGAGCCTAGCATATGCAGATATGGCCTCGGAACACGGAGACCGAAAGGTCGAGCGTGAATCATATAGTAGATATGATCAACATAAACGATGTTCACCATTGAAAACTACTCCATCTCACGTGATGATCGGTCATGGTTTAGTTGATTTGGATCACGTAATCACTTAGAAGATTAGAGGGATGTCTATCTAAGTGGGAGTTCTTAAGTAATCTGATTAATTGAACTTAAATTTATCATGAACTTAGTACCTGATAGTATCTTGCTTGTTTATGTTGATTGTAGATAGATGGCTCGTGCTGTTGTACCGTTGAATTTTAATGCGTTCCTTGAGAAAGCAAAGTTGAAAGATGATGGTAGCAATTACACGGACTGGGTCCGTAACTTGAGGATTATCCTCATTGCTGCACAGAAGAATTACGTGCTGGAAGCACCGTTGGGTGTCAAGCCTGCTGCTGGAGCAACGCCAGATGTTATGAACGTCTGGCAGAGCAAAGCTGATGACTACTCGATAGTTCAGTGTGCCATGCTTTACGGCTTAGAATCGGGACTTCAACGACGTTTTGAACGTCATGGAGCATATGAGATGTTCCAGGAGTTGAAGTTAATATTTCAAGCAAATGCCCGGATTGAGAGATATGAAGTCTCCAATAAGTTCTATAGCTGCAAGATGGAGGAGAACAGTTCTGTCAGTGAGCATATACTCAAAATGTCTGGGTATAATAATCACTTGATTCAATTGGGAGTTAATCTTCCGGATGATTGCGTCATCGACAGAATTCTCCAATCACTGCCACCAAGCTACAAGAGCTTCGTGATGAACTATAATATGCAAGGGATGAACAAGACTATTCCCGAGCTCTTCGCAATGCTGAAAGCTGCGGAGGTAGAAATCAAGAAGGAGCATCAAGTGTTGAT
>NW_021207872.1:0-1120 GCF_002162155.2 Triticum dicoccoides
CATTCTGATCATGAATCTTTGAAACATATTAAAAGTCAAGCTAAACTGAATCGTAGACATGCTAAATGGGTTGAATTCATTGAGACTTTCCCTTATGTCATTAAACACAAGAAGGGAAAAGAAAATGTTATTGCTGATGCATTGTCTCGTCGCTATACTATGCTTTCACAACTTGACTTCAAAATATTTGGTTTGGAGACCATCAAAGATCAATATGTGCATGATGCTGATTTTAAAGATGTAATGCAGAATTGTAAAGAAGGAAGAATGTGGAACAAGTTTGTCGTTAACGATGGATTTGTGTTTCGTGCTAACAAGCTATGCATTCCAGCTAGCTCCGTTCGTCTTTTGTTGTTGCAGGAAGCGCATGGAGGAGGATTAATGGGACATTTTGGCGTGAAGAAGACGGAGGACGTACTTGCTACACATTTCTTTTGGCCAAAGATGAGACGGGATATTGAGCGTTTTAATGCTCGATGCACTACATGTCAAAAAGCTAAGTCACGACTCAATCCTCATGGTTTATATATGCCTTTGCCTGTACCTAGTGTTCCTTGGGAGGATATATCTATGGACTTTGTTTTAGGTTTACCTCGAACAAAGAAGGGGAGGGATAGCATATTTGTTGTCGTGGATAGATTCTCGAAAATGGCACACTTTATACCATGTCATAAACGCGATGATGCTGTTAATGTTGCTGATTTGTTCTTTCGTGAAATTATTCGCTTGCATGGTGTGCCAAATACTATTGTTTCAGATCATGATACTAAATTTCTTAGCCACTTTTGGAGATGTTTATGGGCTAAGTTGGGGACTAAACTGCTTTTTAGTACTACTTGTCACCCCCAAACTGATGGACAAACTGAAGTAGTCAATAGAACGTTGTCTACTATGCTTAGGGCTGTTTTGAAGAATAATAAGAAAATGTGGGAGGAATGCTTGCCTCATATTGAATTTGCTTATAATCGTTCATTGCATTCTACTACTAAGATGTGCCCTTTTGAAGTTGTGTATGGTTTCCTACCTCGTGCACCTATTGATTTGTTGCCTCTTCCATCTTCGGAGAAGGTTAATTTTGATGCTAAACAACGTGCTGAATTGATTTTAAAAATGCATGAGT
>NW_021207873.1:0-973 GCF_002162155.2 Triticum dicoccoides
CAGCATCCCCCGTTGCAGCATCATTGGGCACATCATCTGGTTCCTCTTGATCTTCAACAGCTTCCCCCGTTGCAGCATCACCGTATTCAGGGGGCACATAGTTGTCATCGTCCTCTTCTTCTTCGCCGTCTTCCATCATAACCCCTATTTCTCCATGCCTCGTCCAAACATTATAGTGTCGCATGAAACAATTGTAAAGCAGGTGGGTTTGAAGGATTTTCCTGTCAGAGTAAGACTTTGTATTCCCACATTTAGAGCATGGACAACACATAAAACCATTCTGCTTGTTTGCCTCAGCCACTTTGAGAAAATCATGCACGCCCTTAATGTACTCGGAGGTGTGTCTGTCACCGTACATCCATTGCCGGTTCATCTGCGTGCATTATATATAATTAAGTGTGTCAAAAACAATTACAGAACATCATAAATAGATAATTAAGTGACCAAATTAATAGAAGTTCATCATCACATTAAAACTAAAGTACATACATAGTTCTCATCTAACAACATAAAGCTCTCTAGAACATCTAAATTAATTAAACCATACATTGAAACTATGTAAAACATTTCAATGCGAAAACAAATGCGATCATAACCGCAACCAAGGTAACAATTGATCCAACGGCATAATGATACCAAGCCTCGGTATGAATGGCATATTTTCTAATCTTTCTAATCTTCAAGCGCATTGCATCCATCTTGATCTTGTGATCATCGACAACATCCGCAACATGCAACTCCAATATCATCTTCTCCTCCTCAATTTTTTTATTTTTTCCTTTAAGAAATTGTTTTCTTCTTCGACTAAATTTAACCTCTCGACAATAGGGTCGGTTGGAATTTCCGGTTCACATACCTCTTAGATAAATAAAATCTATGTCACGTTGGTTGGCATAATTTTCATAAACAATAAATGAAGCAATAGTTATAAAGATAATATATACCACATCCGAATCATAGACAGGACGAGGGC
>NW_021207874.1:0-2347 GCF_002162155.2 Triticum dicoccoides
CCCTATGGTAGCTTATGCTATTTCTCTAGATTCTCCCATAGTGATACTAGCAAGAAAGTCTTTATATTCAAATTTACGAGGTTCATTAACATTGCCCCACTGCGGGAGTTTACAAACAGTAGTAAAGTCTTCTAAGTACATGGTATAAGATTTATCATAAAGATCAAATAGGACATTCTGAGAATTGCGCGAAGATGTAAATTTAAACCTTCTCACAAATGAGTCAGTCAAATAGTGGTATTGAGGGCACTTATATTGCATGAATTCCTCAAGATTGGAATTATGCACATATGCATCGAATTCGTCCTTAATGCCTGCTCGAACCACAAACTCCTCTCACGGTCATTCACACGGCCGCACGTAGGCTACCCTTGGTGGTTCATCATCCTGCTCACGTATTGCGAGCCTGGGGTCCTTTCTTCCTTGAAGAACCACCTTGATACATTTTCCTGGGCATATTTCTTCCTCTGAAAAATTCTGAAATTTTTAGTCATTCAAAATAAAAGTAAACCAAACTCAACAAAATTGATAGAAACTACTCCCACAAGTGCCTAGAGCCTCTATCATGCATTAGAATTACTTGGGACCAATTAAATTTAGCATGCAAGCCTAAGAACAGGGTCACCTTAGCAGAAAGAATTTGCAATAAATAAAGTACTAGAACAAAAACTAATTGGATCATTGGAGGAGTCACATACCAAAGAACAATCCCCCAAAGCAGTTTTGTGAATGGAGCTTTGAGCAAGGAGATTAAAAATGGCAGCAAAATGAGCTAGAACTCATGCTTGAGCCGGATAGTGAACTTTTTAGGAGGAAGAAGGAGAGTGTGGGTGCAGGAATAAGTGGAGGGGGCCACCATGGGCCCACGAGGCAGGGGGCGCACCGTGTAGGGGCGGGCACGCCCTGGAACCGCTTGCGACCGCTCTATCCCATCGGCGGCGTCCTCTGTCTCCGGCCGTCATCGATGGCAATAGAGTGTGGCGCAAGGCGGGGCCCTCGTTTGGCGATATGATCAAGGCCGGTACCTGCGAAGAAGGCCCAGTGCTTGTGAAGCTCGCCGCCCCGTGACACTCTCACGTAATAATGAGTGGGGCTGTAAACACCCCAGAGTCTCTAGAGAGCCGCCCTCGGGCCTCGGGGGCTCCCGGCCACGCCCAGTGGCAGCACTTAGCTCCGCGCTGGTGAGAAGACGTCGAAGACTAGACTAGGTGCCGGACGCGGCCTTTCTGGTTTTTCTTTCCTTGTTGTTGTTTTCTCCTCTGTTGAATTTAAGTTGAATTTGAGCTTGAGACTTGCGTGTGTTTGGGGAAGGGATTTTGGTCTCATTCGAGCAACCTCTCGTGTTATGGCTGCCACTTTGCGCCCTTCCATCTTCAGCTGCCTCCCCTCGCGAGCCCCTCGAGAGTCGGGCCAGGCCCAGCGTGCGCGCAGCCCGGACTGCAGCCGCCGCGCCTTCTCAGGAGGCTGTCGCTACAGGTTCAATGGATTCGTTCGGAAGGCGCTCAAGACACCACGGCCCCCCTCGGGCTCGCTCAGGACCCGCGCGGGTCAGGGGTAAACAAGCAAATTGACTCGTCGCAAGGTCAATCGCTCGGTACAGTAATACAGGAAACGTCAAGTCTACAATTACGCTAACCGCAAGTTCTTTACACGAGGGGCTGCCCCTCCCCAAAATGCTCTCACTACCCTCAGGGCCAAGCCCGAGCTCTCTCTGTGCAGGATAAAAAGCAGGAGCAGCACGCGATCAATCGGATAAATCCCCCAATGCATCCTCGAGGGAGCCACCTGAATCATCGCTGGCATCACTGGCCACGCCATCACTCTCTGCGCCGTCGTCAGCAGCATCCGGGCCGTTCACCACGCCACCCCCATCATCAACCACGACCACCCTGTCTTTATCAGCAGTGAAGGCCCTGACGAGGGCGTCCACGCTGTCTTCTACCCAGTGCGCCAGGTTGTCCCGGACGGCCAGGGGTACCGGGGCGATGGCGGCATCAAAGTCAAAGTGGGGATCCATGTTCTGAAGATGACTGAAGACGCGAGAAAAGGCACGCCTGAGCAGAGCACGGCTCCTCTCCTCCACCAACCTTTCGGCCCTGCCTGACCGAGCCTCTAGCTGCATCACCACATCAGTGAAGAACTAAAGCTTGCCGGCATAATTAACCACATGAGGCTGCTCAACGGCTGCCTCGCAGATGGTTCCCAGGGCCGTGTTGGCTCTCTCCCGAAGCGCGAGGAGCATGGGGCCATACATGTGCTCTAAGGTCTGCCGCTGGCGAATCTCGTCCTCGTTCTATTGCGCAACAGCCTCAGCCGCATCAACTCTCTACCGGAGATGAAGCACCTC
>NW_021207875.1:0-1092 GCF_002162155.2 Triticum dicoccoides
GACAAGGCCAGAGCCACCGGAGCTAGCTACCGAGCACGGCAACGTGCTCCACACCTCACCAGGAACCTAACTCACACACCAGCTTCCCCTCCCGTGCCCCCTAACGCCAACCCCGACCTCGCCCGAACTCCGGCCGCCGCTAAAGCTCGTCGCCGACCACTCTCCGGCCACTCCCCGGCCGCGCCACCACCCTGGTTGGATGCGGACGAGCGTCCGCATCCCGTAGTCGTGCTCCGCGCGCCAAACGGCGCTCTGTAGGCCATTTCCGCAGCGCACCACCGCGTCGGGACTCGCCGGCGGCTAAACGCCGGCGACCGTTGACCCTTGACCGGCGTGGGTTGACCCACTGCCCGGTTTGACCCTCCCCTCTCTCTCACTGACGTGTGGGCCCCAGGCCATTAACTAAACCCAATTAGCCACTAACACTGACCAGTGGGCCCCGACCCCCCCTAATCCTTTAATTAAGCAGATAACCCCTGTTAACTAACTATGACGCTGACATATGGGTCCCACAGGTCAGTTTGACCTGGACGGCGCCCGTTGACCTGGTGAGGCCAGCATGAGGTCATGCTGACGCAATAATTCCTTTCTGGAATTAAAATAAATTAGGAAATGATTTATAATTTCAGAAAATGCCCTAAACTTCAATAAATCATAGAAAATTAACCGTAACTCCAAATTAAATAATTTATATATGAAAAATTATCAGAAAAATTCAAGGAATCCATCTGTACCATTTTCATGCATGTTAGAACAACTTATAGCTGCTGTTTAGCACAAATCAATTAAATGGCATTTGAATAATCACATATGGAGTGTGAATTTGAATCTTGTATTCAAACCAACTTCATTTAATCTGTTGCTAGTTGCATTAGCTCAAAACACATTCATTTTGCCATGTCATGATCATGCATCATATTGTGCATTGCATTGATTGTGTTCCCTTCTGTGTTGCCGGTAATTGTCCCCTCTCGATAGACGTGATACCGATGATGTGATCGTTGACACTGATGAAGACTCAATGTTATCTTCAGAAGTGCCAGGCAAGCAAAACCCCCTTGTTCATTCCGATAAAATCCCACTCTCTCGCTC
>NW_021207876.1:0-991 GCF_002162155.2 Triticum dicoccoides
AGTCGGAAAAATGCGTCTTCATAGGATACCCTAAGGAAACTGTCGGGTATACCTTCTACTTAAGATCCAAGGGCAAAATCTTTGTTGCCAAGAACGGATGCTTTCTGGAAAAAGAGTTTCTCTCGAAAGAAGTAAGTGGGAGGAAAGTAGAACTCGATGAAGTACTACCTCTCGAACGGGAAAGTGGTGCAGCTCAGGAAAATGTTCCTGTGATGCCCACACCAACTGAAGAGGAAACCAATGATGATGATCAAGGTACTTCAGATCAAGTTGCTACTGAACTTCGTAGGTCCACAAGGACACGTTCCGCACCAGAGTGGTACGGCAACCCCGTCCTGGAAATCATGTTGTTAGACAACGGTGAACCTTCGAACTATGAAGAAGCGATGGCGGGCCCAGATTCCAACAAATGGCTTGAAGCCATGAAATCCGAGATAGAATCCATGTATGAAAACAAAGTATGGACTTTGACAGACTTGCCCAATGATCGACGAGCGAAAGAAAACAAATGGATCTTTAAGAAGAAGACAGACGCGGATGGTAATGTCACCATCTATAAAGCTCGACTTGTCGCTAAGGGTTATCGACAGGTTCAAGGGATTGACTACGACGAGACATTCTCTCCCGTAGCGAAGCTAAAGTCCGTCCGAATCATGTTAGCAATTGCCGCATACTATGATTATGAGATATGGCAGATGGACGTCAAAACAGCATTCCTTAACGGGCATCTTAAGGAAGAACTGTATATGATGCAGCCGGAAGGTTTTGTCGATCCTAAGAACGCTAACAAAGTATGCAAGCTCCAGCGATCCATTTATGGGCTGGTGCAAGCATCTCGGAGTTGGAATATTCGCTTTGATGAGATGATCAAAGCGTTTGGGTTTATGCAGACTTATGGAGAAGCCTGCGTTTACAAGAAAGTGAGTGGGAGCTCTGTAGCATTTCTCATATTATATGTAGATGACATACTCTTGATGGGAAATAATATAGA
>NW_021207877.1:0-1123 GCF_002162155.2 Triticum dicoccoides
TGTTGAACCCCAAGGTGCGCTTACATGTATGTCATCAACAATCGCAGTTTGGGCCGAATTTTGGCCCATTTCTTGGACTATTACTTAGTTTCGGGGGTCCTGGTGTGATTTCCACAATTTACGAACCCCGTGGTGCGTTTACGTTTCGGTCATCAACACTCACAATTTTGGCTGATTCTGGTCCGTTTCGTGCACTATTACTCGCCGCTTTGGGGTCCCAGAGCGATTTCCATGGTTGTTGAACTCCAAGGTGCACTTACGTGTCTGTCATCAACATTCATAGTTTTTGCCAATTCTGGCCCGTTTCTTGGACTATTACTCTGTTTTGGCGTCCCGGTGTGATTTCCATGATTGACGAACACCGGGGTGCGTTTATGTGTCGGTTAGCAACACTCGCATTTTGGGCCGCTTCTGGCCCGTTTCGTCGACTATTACTCACCGTTTTGGGGCCCCAAAGCGATTTCCATGGTTGTTGAACCCCATGGTGCGCTTACATGTCGATCATCAACAATCGCAGTTTGGGCCGATTTTGGCCCGTTTCTTGCACTATTAGTTAGTTTTGGGCGTCCCGGTGTGATTTCCACGATTGACGAACTCTGTGGTGCGTTTACATGTCAGTCATGCATCAACACACAATTTTGGTCGACTCTGGTCCATTTTGTGCACGATTATTCACCATTTTGGCGTCCCAGAGCGATTTCCATGATTGAAAATTCCCGGGGTGCGTTTGCGTGTCTGTCCTCAACACTCACAGTTTGGGCCAATTCTGACGCGATTCGAGGACTATTACTCAACATTTAGGGGTCCCGAAGCAATTTCCATAGTTGTTGAACCCCAAAATGCATTTACGTGCCGGTCATGAACACTCACAGTTGTGGCCGATTCTGGCCCGTTTCGTGGACTATTACTCACTGTTTGGGGTCCCGGTGTGACTTGCGCAATTAACAAACCCCGGGGTGCGTTTACGTGTCGATCATCAACACTCGCAGTTTCGGCCGATTCGGGCTCGTTTTGTGGCACTCGCAGTTTTGGCCGATTCTGGCCCGTTTCATGGACTATTACTCACAGGTTTGGGGTCCCGGAGTGCTTTCCTTGATTAACAAACCCCGGGGTGCGTTTACGT
>NW_021207878.1:0-947 GCF_002162155.2 Triticum dicoccoides
GGTACACCGTGCCACGTGCCTACCGCATCACAGCCCACCCCTACGGTCAGCGCTGTCCACGGCCTCCAGCATACTACAAACACCAGAAACTACTTGCAACTCCTGGACAGAGGACAAGGGTGAATAAGAAGTCGAGCGGGGTCATATTTCAGGGCCCAATGTATGGTAGTAGCTGAATCATGGATCACAAACACAGAACTCAGTTCCTGAGGACGGCTTCAATGAGACAACCCACCATGTACTCCTACATGGCCTCTCACCGACACCTTTTACCAAATCGTGTTCACACACTTAGCTCACACACAGTAGGACATGTTCACCCGCCTCTGATTCATCCCGGATGAATCAGACCTGACTCAACTCTAAGCAGTAGCAGGCGTGACAAACAAGCATGAATGAGTAGGCACAACAGGGCTCAAACAACTCCTACTCATGCTAGTGGGTTTCACCTATTTACTGTGGCAATGACAGGTCATGCAAAGGATAAAGGGTTCAGCTACCGCAACAAGTATCAAATAAAGCGTTGTTGTCCTAATGCAGTAACAGAGAGCAGGAGCAAGAGAGTAGGATTGTATCGGAATGAACAAGGGGGTTTTGCTTGCCTGGCACTTCTGAAGATAATATAGCTCTTCATCAGTGTCAACGATCACATCATCGGTACACGTCTATCGAGAGGGGACAATTACCGGCAAATACAGAAAAACACGATCAATGCAATGCACAATATGATGCATGATCATGACATGGCAAAATGAATGTGTTTTGGGCTAATGCAACTAAAACCAGATTAAATGAAGTTGGTTTGAATATAAAATTCAAATTCAAACTCCATATGTGATTAAATAAATGCCCTTTAATTGATTTGTGCTAAACAGCACCTATAAGTTGTTCTAACATGCATGAAAATGGTACAGATGGATTCCTTGAATTTTTCTGATAATTTTTCA
>NW_021207879.1:0-1100 GCF_002162155.2 Triticum dicoccoides
AAGTCAAAGCACAAGCGGAAGCTATCATGTCTGAGTACAGACATCTATAAATGAAAAAGGCTGAGAAGCCTGACTATCTATCAGATCCTGCCGAGGGCACAAGATCGTAGCTGAGGTAACAAGCTAAACGTCGAAGTCCACGCGAAACTACTAGTGAGACCGAAGTCTCTCTGCAAAAACATAAAATAGGCAAACGTGAGTACAAATGTACCCAGCAAGACTTACATCAGATCTATCTACATATGCATCATTATCAACAAAGGGGATGGTGGGGTTTAACTGCAGCAAGCCAGCTTTGACTTGGTGGCTATCCTGAACTACGACTGCAAGTAACTCTTTTGAGGTGGCGCACACGAGTCCACATATTCACCATATCAATACACCACTATGGATCCGCTCCCGTCTCCCTACGAGAACGCCATCCATAGCACTCATGCTTATCTTGCGTATTTTAGAGTATCCACTTTCACTTGTCTATGAACTGATATAAGCAACCCAGAAGTCCTTTTCCGCGGACACGGCTATTCGAATAGATGATGTTAACCCTGCAGGGGTGTACTTCTTCACACACACTCTCACCACTTACCGCCGTTTACACGACATGTACTCGGCAACCTTCAAGCGGAAGCCCAACGTGGGTGTCAGCCACGGTCTACCTAAACACTCAAGTCTCTAGTCCAGGTTTATCGCCTATTCGGGTTCCATCCATGAGGAGATCCAGCCGGAGTTTCGCTCACAGCCCCAAACGATGTGAACAGGGTTCCGTGACACCAAACGGGCGCCCGGTTTACCCGGCCACGTGCCTACCGCATCACAGCCCACCCCTACGGTCAGCGCTGCGCACGGCCTCCAGCATACTACAAACACCAGAAACTACTTGCAACTCCTGGACAGAGGACAAGGGTGATTAAGAAGCCGAGAGGGTCCATTGGTTTCGGGCCCAATGCGTGGTAGTAGCTGAATCATGGATCACAAACACAGAACTCAGTTCCTGAGGACGGCTGCAATGAGACAACCCACCATGTACTCCTACATGGCCTCTCACCGCTACCTTTACCAAATCGTATTCACACACTTAGCTCACACACAGTAGGACATGT
>NW_021207880.1:0-713 GCF_002162155.2 Triticum dicoccoides
GAATCGGCCAAAACTGCCAGTGTTGGTGACCGACACGTAGACGCATCCCAGGGTTTGTTAATCGTGGTAATCACTCCTAGACCCCAAAACAGTGAGTAATAGTCCATGAAACGGGCCAGAATCGGCCAAAACTGCCAGTGTTGATGATCGACAAGTAAACGCATCCCAAGATTTGTTAATCGTGGAAATCACTCTGGGACCCCAAAACAGTGAGTAATAGTCCGTGAAACGGGCCAGGATCGGCCAAAGCTGCCAGTGTTGATGACCGACACATAGAGCATCCCAGGGTTTGTTAATCGTGGTAATCACTCCATGACCCCAAAACAGTGAGTAATAGTCCATGAAACGGGCTAGAATCGGCCAAAACTGTGAGTGTTGATGACCGACACGTAAACGCATCCCAGGATTTGTTAATCGTGGTAGTGACTCTCGGACCCCAAAACAGTGAGTAATATTTCATGAAACGGGCTAGAATCGGCCAAAACTGCGAGTGTAGATGACCGACACGTAGACGCGTCCCATGGTTCGTTAATCGTGGTAATCACTCTGGGACCCCAAAACAGTGAGTAATAGTCCATGAAACGGGCCAGAATCGGCCAAAACTGCCACTGTTGATGACCGAGACGTAAACGCATCCCAGGGTTTGTTGATAGTGGAAATCACTCTCCAACCCCAAAACAGTGCGTGATAGTCCATGTAACGGGCCAGAATCG
>NW_021207881.1:0-1304 GCF_002162155.2 Triticum dicoccoides
GTCTAGTTGCTGGTCTTAGAGTCTAGTCTTTTAGAGTTTCGAGTTCTGGTCATAAGTTGTCACGCCGCCGCCGCACCATCATCATCGCCCCTGCCATCTACCACCACCGCTCCGAATCCGTATCCATATACCACCACCAATCCGTGTCCATATACCACCACCGATCCATATCCATATACTACCACCGCTACCACCACCGCTGCCATATACCACCACCATATATCCACCACCAATCCGAGTTCCTTGCTTATTAGGTTTGTTTTCGAGATCCATCTAGTTTCCGATTCGTGTTTCCCTGCCGGAGTAGGTTTCGGAAAAGAAAAAAAAGTCGGGTAGCCACGCTCCGTTTAGGCCCAAAATTTTTCGAAAACGCATTTTTCGAAAAAATTTCTGGCTATCCTATTTTTAGGTGTTTCTGAGTGTTTTGAGACAGGTGCCATTATAGGAAGTTTTTTTTGACCCGTTTCCAGTTTTTGGGTCCGGGCAGTCGAAAAAAAAAATTTGGTCGAAAAATTTCGTGCCCATCCTGTCAGTTTGAGCTACGAAGAGTTTTGAGACACTCGCCATTATAGTGATTTTTCGCAAAAAAAAAGCAGCGCAAAAAAAAAGAGCGAAAAAAAAATTTCAGAGTGTGCTTTTCCCTTGTTTACGTGCCGCGCCGTGATTTTGTTGGTGTTCTAGGCTCGCGTCTCTAGCACAGTCTAGCCTAGGACCAGCACAGTACCGTCGTTGAGCGTTTATTCAACTTTGCATCTCTGAATTGATTATTGCTGACCCTTTTTGCTACCATAGTATAAGCCTTCCCAGCTCCACATACATCTACGTCGTGCGTTTGACTCTCCCTGGTAATCGCTCTATCCAAGCTTTGAGAGTTTTGACTACAACGGTTGCCGATCACCGCCTGTTGCTGGGTAAGAACTGGAAAGAATTTGAGTTTTGCTTGACGGATTTGTGACACCCACCACCACCACTTGTTCGTAGTCTGTAGGATCATATTCTTGTGTGTTTCTATTGCTGCTAACCATGCCAGGATCACAAGCCGACGAGATTGACTGGGAGAATTTATCGAACAAGGAGCTTCATGATAAGTTTCAGCAAATGATGACTGAACTGGTGCAAGATGTGCTGAACAATTTTGAAGAGGCCATGGAGAAGATCACTGGCCTTGAGAAGACGTTCGAAACAAAGCGCGATAACAGATTTAATGAATTGCTCGCGCGTCTTCCACCACCACCACCCGCTGCACCTAACGCACCTCTCCAACAACAACAACAACGACTACCTCCACGTCGCGAAATAGACCT
>NW_021207882.1:0-1898 GCF_002162155.2 Triticum dicoccoides
AAAGGATTGGGTAGGTGTAGGATTTTGAGATGAGCATCACTTGGAAATTAGTTTCCTTAGTATTACCTCGACCCCCTTAACAGTATGGTGTTTCCTATGACTCAAGAAGGAGAAAATTAAACTGCGAAAAAAAGTCTTCATGCTTCATAATCCTCGCATGATTATCCAAGTCTTCAAGGTCACACCAATTTCATCACTTCCAAAGTCTTCAGGAGAACCAAAGTCTTCAGTTGAAGACATTCATTTTTAGGGGTCGACTTTCACTGTAAATATCAAACTCCTCATCGACTTATAGAGCCTGTGTACACTCACAAACATATTAGTCCCTTAACCTATAAGTCTTCAGTACACCAAAATCACTAAGGGGCACTAGATGCACTTAGAATCTCCCCCCTTTTGGTGATTGATGACAGTATGGGTTAAGTTTTCAATGGGGATAAACATATAAATTGAAAGTGCTCAACATTGAGGAATTTGATTGCAAGATATAGAAGAACTCCCCCTGAAGAGGTGCATAGTGTGAAATTTTCTTTTGAAGCAATGCACATATGAAGAGTAGAATCATGGAGATCTCTCCCTATATCTTGTAATTCATACACACATTTAACATATCGAATAAGGAATTTGAAATGCATGATGAAATATGGTGACTGATGTAATTCAGCATGCGTGCATAGTATAAATGAGGACATAGCATGCAGAAAAACAGAGCAAAAGTATTAGGTCACCACTGGACTTAAGTTTACAACTCAATCAACAAACACTTCAGAAGAGCGAGTGTTGCAACTTAACAAAAAAAAGCCCATATAGATAGACCCGCTTGAAGACTAACTCAAATTTCTCCCCCTTTGTCATCAAATGAACAAAAGGGACGAAAAGTGAGGACTAACGCCCCTGAAGAATTTCATCATGAAGTTGATGGAGGAGCGCCAGCGTTGTTGGGGTCGATTGTTGGAGTAGGGCCTACCGCAGTGTCGTCCAAGTCTTCATTTTCATCGGTCTCGCGGGATGAAGAATAGGAGCTGGGTACCAAGGAAGGAACTTCGACTTTCTTGAATTTCTTCGCCGGAGGGTTAAACCATGCTTGAAGCCCATATGCTTGAGATCTTCATCACCATAGAGATGAGTCAGAACAGCCCAGGTGCGATCAAAAACTTCATGGAGGTAGTAGTGGTTCTTCTTCACAGAATTGTATGTAGCAGTCATGTTGTGGAGAACCGAACCAAACTGACGCTTGACCCATTTATGATTGCGATCGACCTTATGATGAAGACCGAGGAGAAGCTCACGATCAGTCATCACCCGTGGAGCTGTGGCTTGAGGACTTTGCTTTGAGGTATTGGCGACAGAATCATGAGTGGCAGAGTCTGCATTGGTGGAGTATGAGGCAGCTTTGCGAAACTGTCCATCCAATGGACGAATGCCCTCATCAACAATTGTAGTGGCCTTGCCCTTTTCATCAGCCGAGGAAAATGTCCGCTTGAGGACTTCAATAGGAGGCAAGTAACTGCCATGGTTGAGTGTGTCAGCCTTGTAGTTGATTGAAGAACTTGATCTGAGGAGCATAAGGCTTCAATTCAAAAGGAGACAGTGCAACATTTTCCAAAGTCCTCATGAAGAAGTCATGGTAGTTTACTGGAATACCATGCATTATGTTAAATAGCAAATTCTTCATGATGCCAATAACTTCTTCATCATTTGAGTCGTGGCCTTTGATAGGACTCAGTGTCTTGGTCAGAATGCGATAGACAGTTCAAGGCACATATAGAAATTCCTTCACGAGGAATTTGGTCCTTGAGGCTTGACCGGGCTTTAGTGGCTTCATCAACACTTGCATGAAATGATCAGCCAGCTCAAGTTCATGATAGATAAGACGAGCACCTTCAAGGACTAACAGG
>NW_021207883.1:0-1898 GCF_002162155.2 Triticum dicoccoides
AAAGGATTGGGTAGGTGTAGGATTTTGAGATGAGCATCACTTGGAAATTAGTTTCCTTAGTATTACCTCGACCCCCTTAACAGTATGGTGTTTCCTATGACTCAAGAAGGAGAAAATTAAACTGCGAAAAAAAGTCTTCATGCTTCATAATCCTCGCATGATTATCCAAGTCTTCAAGGTCACACCAATTTCATCACTTCCAAAGTCTTCAGGAGAACCAAAGTCTTCAGTTGAAGACATTCATTTTTAGGGGTCGACTTTCACTGTAAATATCAAACTCCTCATCGACTTATAGAGCCTGTGTACACTCACAAACATATTAGTCCCTTAACCTATAAGTCTTCAGTACACCAAAATCACTAAGGGGCACTAGATGCACTTAGAATCTCCCCCCTTTTGGTGATTGATGACAGTATGGGTTAAGTTTTCAATGGGGATAAACATATAAATTGAAAGTGCTCAACATTGAGGAATTTGATTGCAAGATATAGAAGAACTCCCCCTGAAGAGGTGCATAGTGTGAAATTTTCTTTTGAAGCAATGCACATATGAAGAGTAGAATCATGGAGATCTCTCCCTATATCTTGTAATTCATACACACATTTAACATATCGAATAAGGAATTTGAAATGCATGATGAAATATGGTGACTGATGTAATTCAGCATGCGTGCATAGTATGAATGAGGACATAGCATGCAGAAAAACAGAGCAAAAGTATTAGGTCACCACTGGACTTAAGTTTACAACTCAATCAACAAACACTTCAGAAGAGCGAGTGTTGCAACTTAACAAAAAAAAGCCCATATAGATAGACCCGCTTGAAGACTAACTCAAATTTCTCCCCCTTTGTCATCAAATGAACAAAAGGGACGAAAAGTGAGGACTAACGCCCCTGAAGAATTTCATCATGAAGTTGATGGAGGAGCGCCAGCGTTGTTGGGGTCGATTGTTGGAGTAGGGCCTACCGCAGTGTCGTCCAAGTCTTCATTTTCATCGGTCTCGTGGGATGAAGAATAGGAGCTGGGTACCAAGGAAGGAACTTCGACTTTCTTGAATTTCTTCGCCGGAGGGTTAAACCATGCTTGAAGCCCATATGCTTGAGATCTTCATCACCATAGAGATGAGTCAGAACAGCCCAGGTGCGATCAAAAACTTCATGGAGGTAGTAGTGGTTCTTCTTCACAGAATTGTATGTAGCAGTCATGTTGTGGAGAACCGAACCAAACTGACGCTTGACCCATTTATGATTGCGATCGACCTTATGATGAAGACCGAGGAGAAGCTCACGATCAGTCATCACCCGTGGAGCTGTGGCTTGAGGACTTTGCTTTGAGGTATTGGCGACAGAATCATGAGTGGCAGAGTCTGCATTGGTGGAGTATGAGGCAGCTTTGCGAAACTGTCCATCCAATGGACGAATGCCCTCATCAACAATTGTAGTGGCCTTGCCCTTTTCATCAGCCGAGGAAAATGTCCGCTTGAGGACTTCAATAGGAGGCAAGTAACTGCCATGGTTGAGTGTGTCAGCCTTGTAGTTGATTGAAGAACTTGATCTGAGGAGCATAAGGCTTCAATTCAAAAGGAGACAGTGCAACATTTTCCAAAGTCCTCATGAAGAAGTCATGGTAGTTTACTGGAATACCATGCATTATGTTAAATAGCAAATTCTTCATGATGCCAATAACTTCTTCATCATTTGAGTCGTGGCCTTTGATAGGACTCAGTGTCTTGGTCAGAATGCGATAGACAGTTCAAGGCACATATAGAAATTCCTTCACGAGGAATTTGGTCCTTGAGGCTTGACCGGGCTTTAGTGGCTTCATCAACACTTGCATGAAATGATCAGCCAGCTCAAGTTCATGATAGATAAGACGAGCACCTTCAAGGACTAACAGG
>NW_021207884.1:0-1736 GCF_002162155.2 Triticum dicoccoides
AACTTTTTCTCTGCCATGTTTATTATTCCCTTTATATTCGACGAGAAGCCAGACGGTACCTTAATACTGAGCAGGCATTCAAAGAAGATTTCCTTCTCTTCTTTGGTAAGAGCGTAGCTTGCATGACCCTGATGTATGCCGTCTTCTCCGTGCATACATTGCTGGTCCTCCCGTGCCTCAGGTGTATCTTTTGTCTTCCCATACACGCCCAAGAAGCCAAGCAGGGTCACGCAAAGATTCTTCGTCACGTGCATCACGTCGATTGCGGAGCGGACCTCTAGGTCTTTCCAATATGGCAGGTCCCAAAATATAGATTTCTTCTTCCACATGGGTGCGCGTCCGTCAGCGTCCTTTGGAACAGATTGTCCGCCAGGACCCTTTCCAAATATCACCTTCAAATCCTTGACCATATCATGTACATCAGCACCAGTACGGTGGCGAGGCTTCGTCCGGTGATCCGCCTCACCTTTGAAATGCTTTCCTTTCTTTCTTACGGGATGCCTGCTCGGAAGAAATCGACGATGTCCCAGGTACACATTCTTCTTATAACTATTCAAATATATACTGTCGGTATCATCCAAACAGTGTGTGCATCCGTGGTATCCCTTGTTTGTCTGTCCTGAAAGGTTACTGAGAGCAGGCCAATCATTGATGGTCACGAACAGCAATGCCTTTAGGTCAAATTCTTCCTGTTTGTGCTCATCCCATGCACGTACACCTGTTCCATTCCACAGTTGTAAGAGTTCTTCAACTAATGGCCTTTGGTACACATCAATGTCGTTGCCGGGTTGTTTAGGGCCTTGGATGAGCACTGGCATCATAATGAACTTCCGCTTCATGCACAACCAAGGAGGAAGGTTATACAAACATAGAGTCACAGGTCAGGTGCTATGGTTGCTGCTCTGCTCCCCAAAAGGATTAATGCCATCTGCGCTTAGACCAAACCATACGCTCCTTGCGTCATCTGCAAACTCCTTCTCGTACTTTCTTTTGATTTTTATCCACTGCGACCCGTCAGCGGGTACTCTCAACTTTCCGTCTTTCTTACGGTCTTCTCTGTGCCATCGCATCGCCTTGGCATGCTCTTTGTTTTGGAACAAATGTTTCAACCGTGGTATTATAGGAGAATACCACATCACCTTGGCAGGAATCTTCTTCCTGGGGCGCTCGCCCTCGACATCACCATGCTCATCGCGGCTGATCTTATAGCGCAATGCACCACATACCGGGCAAGCGTTCAAATCCTCGTACTCACCGCGATAGAGGATGCAATCATTAGGGCATGCATGTATCTTCTGCACCTCTAACCCTAGAGGGCAGACAGCCTTCTTTGCTTCGTATGTACTCTCGGGCAATTCGTTGTCCTTTGGAAGCATATCCTTTATCATTACCAGCAACTTTCCAAATCCCTTGTCAGATACACCATTCTCTGCCTTCCATTGCAGCAATTCCAGTGTGGTGCCCAGCTTTTTCTTGTCACCTACGCAATTCGGGTACAACAATTTTTTGTGATCCTCTAACATGCGCTGCAACTTCTTCTTCTCCAAATCACTTGCGCAGTTTCTCTTTGCATCGGCAATGGCCCGACCTAGATCATCAACGGGCTCATCTGATGCCTCTTCTTCAGCTTCTTCCCGCATTGCCGGCTCAGCTTCTTCCCGCATTACCGGCTCAGCTTCTTCCCCCATTGTTGTATCATCGTATTCAGGGAACCCATGGCCAGGATAGCTGTCGTC
>NW_021207885.1:0-1156 GCF_002162155.2 Triticum dicoccoides
TAAAACTAAATCAAAACAAACTACAGAAAATAAAAAAAAACAGAAATAAAAGACAGAGCAGAAAGCCTACCTGGCCTTACCCGTGCAGCCCACCAGAGCCGGCCCAGCTCCTGTGCTGGTCCAGCACTGTGCGGCCCAGCCCACCTCCTCCTCCCTGTCGCCTTCCTCCTCGCGCCAGTAGGCAGAGGAGGGACTCGGCGCACGCGCCCGAGCTCGCCACGCCACCACCCTGCTCGTCTGCTTCGCCTGAGGCCACCACGACGCCTCGCGCCTTCTCCTCGGCGCCGCCTCGACCCCCTGGAACCCTCCCGCTCACTCCCTCGTCCCCATCTCCTCCTCTGTTCTTTCTCTCGCACGCACCCGAGAGCGACCGTCGCCGCCGTTTGCTGCTGCCGCGGCCACCGGCCACCCCTAGCCTCGCCGATGCACCCAGGAGCTCCGCCTCGACCCCCTCTTCCTCCCCACCGATCCACAACCCTCCGGAAGCCCTGCATCGCCGCCAACGCGCCGTCTTCAACCTCCGGATCCGACGGCCCCCTCCGGTCAATTTGCGGCCTCAGCACGTCCCCGGCTACACCGAGTTGCTCCCCCTCACCGCTGTGAGCTCCTCTTCGTTCTCCCCCTCTCCCCACCATCGATTGCATCCCCTAGTCGTTGTTTCTGTGATGGCCGAGAGCTCGCCGCCGCCGCCGTGAAGCTCGCCGTTGCTAGCGACCCCCGCTGACCCTGAACAGCACCTGGACGAGTTCGACACGTCCCGCAGATGCTTACCAACCGCCTAGCTTGTTCATTTGCAAGCTGCAGCCCCGCGCCGCTCGAACCCGTAGCTCCGGCCGCCGCCGTTCTGGTCGCCGCCGTCGACCCCGGCCTCCCTGTGCCCCGCTGTGTGCGCCCCTAGACGCGCGGGAGCACGGGCTCCCTCCTGGTGCCCTCAGGGTGCCCAACCGCAGCCTGTAGCGCCGCCTCGACCAACTCCGGCGAGTTCCCGCCGCTGCTGTGGTCGCCGGCGTCACCTGCTGACGTGGCGCCGGTTAATTAGTGCTAATAACCCCGCTAAACACCCCCAGAGCCACTGCCATGTGGGCCCCTGCGCTTAATTAGGTTAATATAATTATTCTGTTAAATTAGTGTTAGTGCCGTGGACCCCACGTGTCAG
>NW_021207886.1:0-496 GCF_002162155.2 Triticum dicoccoides
GCAGGCAGTAGTGCAGCCAGCAGGAGCGGGTGGCTGCAGGTCGGGACGTTGCAGGCGCCGGGGTGGTGCGCGTGTGCGCGGTGGGCGGCCAACGGGCGTGCAGCGTCGGGGGTGACCACGGGCGCGGAAGCCGGACGACGCTGGTGGGCGCGGACAGCGCGGTGGCCATGGGCGCGCGGGGCGGTGGCCGGTGCGTCGGCCGCGGTGAGCGCGTCGTGGGGTGAAGAGGAGAGGAAGCGGGACTCACAGCGGGTCGTAGGGACTAGGCAGCGGGCGTGAGGAGGGAGACGGGGACGGCCGGCGACGGGGAGGCAGTCCGATGGGGAGGAGGAAGCAGGCCGGCGTGTTGGTCTTTGGCGACGGCGTCGAGCGAAGAGGACGGCGGCGACGTGCGTGGACGGCGTCCGGCGAAGAGAGGGGGTGAGGATGAGCGACGGGAGCCGGCAGGGACGAACGGAGGCGCGACGGGGCGCGGGGTTCGGGCGCCTCCGAGCGG
>NW_021207887.1:0-698 GCF_002162155.2 Triticum dicoccoides
TGTTTTATCTTTTGTATTTTCTTTTAGTTTCCTATTATTTTAGTTTTAGTAAATTACCAAAGTGGCACCTAAATAGGATTTTACCAATTATGCCACTGCCACAATAGTTTAATACTTATAACAATTTAGTTTTGAAAATGTTTATTATTTTTAAAGCATTAAAATAATTGTTTTTTCTACTCTTTTATTCATTTAACAGTATTTAAACATTTTATAATAGTGTGGTTTCTCCACCATAATTATCTATGCAATATTTGGTTCACTCCGAACATTTTAGTTTTAATATTTGAAAACTTTTATTGTTTGCCTATTTTTGAATTTGAATTTGAATCGGTTTCGAACTAACTCGAGATTAGCAACTATAAACGAGGTGACGTGGCACCATTAGCAGAGGATCACTGTAGCTTAATTACCCGGGCGTCACAATTCTCCTCCACTACAAGAAATCTCGTCCCGAGATTTAAGCGGTGGAGTAAGGGGCGAAGGTGTTGGTAGCGAAAAACCTAACGAGTCTTCTCGGTCTTGGCTTCCCTTTCGAAGAGGTTGATCCCTTTCGTTGATGTCTTCATTTCACTGCTTCAAGTCACCATGATCAATTTGTCATCCTTTCTTCGGGATCTCCATCGTACTTACGAATAGGTAAGGGGCAGCTCTACAATGATAGGATGTTACAAGGGAAAATCTTCTGGGGGTTTCCC
>NW_021207888.1:0-610 GCF_002162155.2 Triticum dicoccoides
AGCACTCGCCTAAGTTATAAAAATCCTACCGAGTGAAGAGCAACCCTCTCACTCGGAGGCTTAGCTGCAGCCCAGTGCTAGCCTAAGTTATCAAAATCCTACCGAGTGAAGAGTAAACCTCTCACTCGGGGGCTTAGCTGCGGCCCAGTGCTCGCCTAAGTTATAGAAATCCTACCGAGTGGTAAGCCGGGTTTCCACTCGGAGGCTTAGCTGCAGCCCAGTGCTAGCCTAAGTTATCAAAATCCTACCGAGTGAAGAGTAAACCTCTCACTCGGGGGCTTAGCTGCGGCCCAGTGCTCGCCTAAGTTATAGAAATCCTACCGAGTGGTAAGCCGGGCTTCCACTCGGAGGCTTAGCCGCAGCCCAGTGCTCGCCTAAGTGGACTAAAGAATAAGTCGATTGCAGTAAAGGCGCCTTGCTTTGAACCTGCAAAAGACATTTCGATCCAAAGGCAATCATATTCAAGCACCAAATTCAAGTTTGAATCGATATCTAAAGGAACCGAAAGTGCTCAGGCGTTAAGCCTGTTAAGGTTTATCGGTTACAATTCCACTCGGCATACCGAGGCAAATTTAAAGCGTCGAGCCAGAAGAAGTTTTTTACCCCTCCT
>NW_021207889.1:0-1492 GCF_002162155.2 Triticum dicoccoides
CATGGTCTTTTGAAAATGTAGAGTAGACCATGTACCATCTTGTAACTTGGGTAACCAAGCAAGAAAAAAAATATGCGTACAAGATAAAATTACCTAAGTTGTTCTACCAAGACAGCACATCAGCAGACCTAGTGTCTTCACAATTCCAGATCCACCCCTTTCCACACAAGTCCCCTGCCTACAAGCAAAAGAAGCCCAAACCAAATGAAAATTCGAAGAAGTTGAGTCCAGGTTAGTAACAGAAGCCACATATATTGCCAGGTCCAAAAAAGATAATGGTGAGACTGTTTACATGTTCATAGAAAATGCATTTATCCGGAATTATTATCGAGTAAGTTTGTACATTTATGACCATAAGGCCAAAACAAAATATGCACATATAGGGAAACCTGAGTTCCGAAACAAGCATTGTGGTACTATGTGAAATTAAGTAATTGGTACTACTCTTTGATAAAAGAGTATATGGTATTTGAATTTATGATTAGTATCAAGATCGATCAAGATAAACTTTATTCTTGCAAGGAAAAATAGTGAACGAGAAAAATAACAAGCTTTGAGCTTTTAGATGTGAAAACTTGTTAGATATTTGACATAGCAGATGGTTTCACTATTTCTTACTGCAGTTGTTGCCAGTTTCCAATTGCTAGAGACCCTCTAATGAAAATATCATTACAATCACCAAATTGTAGTTACCGTTTAGCAAAGACCAGACATAAAAGAAATAGTAATATTCCAGCTCTACATTTAATGTAGCACTATTACGTAATAATAAGAAACTAAATCAACATAAGATCACCCCACCAGCAAAGAGACAAAGAACACATTGTATTCTGCCATGGCATAGTTAAATTCTTAATGAATGGAACAATGTTACCGCAATCAGAATTATGAGAACAATGTTCCGAACAGAAATTGCTTATGACCTCATGGATTCCCAGGGTTATGAGAAAACCACGGGAATATCAAAATGCAGGAGTGCTTCTGGAAGAATGTATAGGTGTTTGTTATGGATTGATAATGCTTAACAAGATAAATAGACTACATAATCAGTATAGAGTTTGGACTGCTTTAATCTACTGAACTGAATCGTAAAGTTGTTTTTGTTTGCACTAAATAACTTCGGTGACTCAACAGGCTAGTGCTTAGATCCGAAAAAGGAAACATAACTCAGTTTAATTAAAAGCGAGATAAATTTCAACGGCTGATACAGAACTAGACTAGCTTTCAAAAATAAAAAGTTAAATACCTTCATGTCACATTAAAGAAACAAAACAGAGGCCCATATAAACAAGCATCAAAACACTCTTTGGACTTGTTTCCTCCACTATATACACTAATGAAAAAGTAAAGTAAGCATTTCCTATAGTATGCAACTGATTAAAAATAACGAACATTAGACATTATCAGCTACAAATTTTCAGATACTAAAATATAAGTGTATACAATTAAGCAGGAGATACTTTACAAGTTACTGAAAACATCAGAGGTGGTG
>NW_021207890.1:0-1026 GCF_002162155.2 Triticum dicoccoides
TTTCAGATGGCCACTCGCGACCTCAATCAAGTGGTTCGCCTGACTCGATGCCTAGATGTACCCGGCCATACTGCTAAGTTGGTCAGGGTAATGACTGAGGCTGGATACCGCTGGTATCCTGAGTACACGGTCGAAGAGCAATTCCGAGATTTTAATCAGAGCCAGTATCTCTGCACTGTCAGGATATTTCCATCTTATCCTGGATCCACCGAGCCTCTTCACTGCTCTTATGGACTCGGGGTTACTATTGAGATGGCTGTGCAGGACGCCGCCTACTCTATGATGACCATTATGCGAGTCAGATCTGGTATATTTCGGGACTCTGATTTCCGGTATATGCCAGGATCACTTCCGGGAGCACAAGGGTATCTCCAGGCTATTTATGCTGACCCCACTCAGGAGGATTCACGGACTCGCACCACTGCTGAGATGCTCGAGGATAAGGACCGTGAAAATTGGGCCTTAAGGCTAGAGCTCTTCAACACCCGTGCTGACCACTGGGCCACTTTGACTCGGTTCGCACCGGCGGTGCAAGCTGGATATTCAGATATGCGCGATCTCTATCCTGTGAGATCTGCTCTACCAGACGTGATGGTTTGGCGTGATGTAGGAGGCATCACCCCACCTCGCGGTCCCCGCAGGCCACCGTTTGTTGGTCCAAGGCCTCATCCTAGCCCCTATGGTCCACAAGCTCCGCGAGACCGTCTGTTTCCAGATGATCATGTTGAGCTTCCAGGCTATGGAGGTGACTTCTACGAGGACTACTACGGATCGGTCTGAGTTAGTGGTAGTATCACTAGTTCGCACTAGCTGTGTCGTCTATCGTCCCGCGTGACTCGTGGGATATGACCTAGTTTGTACTCCTTCCGGAGGTGTAGAAAAATAATGTATAGGAGCTTGGAATGCCTCCGATGAGATGTAATCCTCTTTTCACCGTAATAGTACTTGTTTGGTCTTGTACTAAACCCTGTATGGTGTGTATGACGATGGAATAAAGAAGCAGTTTCTGTATCTACCATGTCATAC
>NW_021207891.1:0-1020 GCF_002162155.2 Triticum dicoccoides
AAGAACAAGAAGAAGAAGAAGAAGAGGAAGAAGAAGATGAGGAAGAAGAAGAAGAAGAGGAAGAAGATGAAGAAGAAAAAGAAGAAGAAGAAGAAGAAGAGGAGGAGGAGGAGTAGGAAGAAGAAGAAGAAGAAGAAGAAGAAGAGGAAACTACTCAGAAATAGATAGAAGAAAATAAATAATGCAGAAAAGGAAAAAAATTATATAAAGCAAAAATATTCACAAAGAAACTGAATACAGCAGAAAATAAATAACTATATAAACAAATTACTCAAAAATAAATAGAAGAAAATAAATACTATTCAGAAATAAATAGAAGAAAAAAATAAAGCAGAAAAGGAATAACTATATAAACAAATTACTCAAAAATAAATAGAAGAAAATAAATTATATTAAGCAAAAAACTTCACGAAGAAACTAAATACAGCAAAAAAAAACTATTCAGAAATAAGAAGAAAAAAATAAAGCAGAAAAGAAATAACTATATAAAAAATTACTCAAAAATAAATGTGGGTGGCAGCGCACGGGCATTAGTACCGGTTGGAGGTTCCAACCGGTACTAATGTGTTGCCCTTTAGTACCGGTTGGAGCCACCAACCGGTACTAAAGGCCCACGTTTCCCGCCGCTTGGGTTGTCCAAAATTGACCTTTAGTACCGGTTGGAGGCGCCAACCGGTACTAAAGGCCCATCCTATATATGGCACTTACAAAAATTCAGTTATCGTCCCCAGCTCGTTCCACTTTTCTCGCGCGCGTGAGTCTCAATCTCGACGACACCGACGCCGCCGTGCTGTCGCCCTCGCCGCCCCCGCTGCCTGTCGTCGTCGTCGCCGCGTGCCCCCGCCGCCCGTCGTCGTCGCCGCCCCCGCCGCCCGTCGTCGTCGCCGCGCCCGTCTCGTCTCGCCGTCCTCGGCCGCCACCGGCACGTCTTGTCGCCGTCCCTGGCTGCCGCCGCCCGTCTCGACGCCGTCATCGGCCCCTGCCGCCCGTCGTCGCCGCCCGCCCGTACGCGCCCGGCAC
>NW_021207892.1:0-1328 GCF_002162155.2 Triticum dicoccoides
GAGGAGATAAGGATGTTGTCAATGGACTCAACAACAACTCATCGGAATTTCCATATCACTGGACTTCCACCATCGTGTGAACACGGTGATAGCATTGGTCAGACCCAAAAAAATATAATGGTGTATGCTCGAGGGATCAACCACGAGGAAGACAACATTACGAACATCGTTGGTTCTGACTTGATTTGACGATAGCCCACACTCAAATCAAAGGATTGATAAGACGATAGGTCCAGCAACTGATCACAGGGACCAATCGATGAAGATATCATCTTTCTTCAACACACACTACACAAGAATATCCCTTTGGAATGAACTAAGTCAGGCAAGCTTTTATCTTCCAACCCTCCAAGTTGTTGTTTAGCTTAACCAACTAGCTCAGGGATATCTAACACCGATTCTTGGAGAGAAGGTGGTTCACAAGAAACCAACTTGATCACGAGCTCAACATAGCGGTCAGGTGACAACCTGGTAATACTTCCGAGAAGATCTTCGGAAATCACGAACCACCGTATGTTACTAAGCTCGAGAACAATCTTGCTTTTCAGGGCAACATGATATGGTCAAATGAGCGAGGACTTGAGAAAATCCTAACTCATCAATCAAAGAGTGCACCAGGAAATAAGGACTAGGTAGCACGATCAATCTTAGAATGGTGATTCAATAACCAACATACTAAGAATAAGATTATTGTCCATTAACTACCAAGCAATGGGATTGCTAGGAGTATTGAGTTCACACATCATGATTCACTTGTCGGCACTCCGGCTGCAACAACACGGAACCGAGGAATGGAAAAGGATGGCGAGAAGTATCACTATGTCAAGAATTCACAAAAGGTGGTGCAATTCTCATGAAATTCCTGTCATAAAGAAGGTAATACTTCAGGGTAGAGCAGACCAGAAGCTGGATTGTAACTTGATCTGCGGAACACAACTACTTTGACCCAAGCCTAAATATGGATGAGGTACTGGAGTTTGTTTCTCCTATTCATTCTGAAATAGAATGGCTTGGCGGACCACAAGGGTAATAGGCATCGACGAACGAATGCTCGCATACTCTTGACTATCAATTGATAGACGAGGGTCAGAAGACAACTAAAGAGGGACAACTCAAAGGACATACGATTTTCTGAGTTGTGGATGCATGGTTTAGCATGTCGAACGAATTCCACATATTTCTTCCGGATAACCCATGCAGAAAGGTAGAACTGGCAGAGTCACAATGTAGAATCGAGAACCCATCGAGAGCACTCTGATTGTGATCTTTCGATCAGCGAGGAACATCTGCCATAAGCGGTTCATAGTATTTGGAAGAAAGGAATACCA
>NW_021207893.1:0-1457 GCF_002162155.2 Triticum dicoccoides
GTTTTCTGGTCCTGAAGTGATTCCATAGTTGTTGATCCCCAAGGCGCACTTACATGTTAGTCATCAACACTCACAGTTTTGCTTGATTCTGGCCTGTTTCATGGACTATTACTCACTGTTTTGGGGCCCCGGACTGATTTCCACGGTTAACGAACCGCAGGGTGCATTTACGTGTCGGTCATCAACACTCGCAGTTTTGCCGATTCTGGCCCGTTTCTTGGACTATTACTCTGTTTTTGTGTCCAAGTGTGATTTCCACGATTTACGAACCCCATGGCGCGTTTACGTGTCGGTCAATGACCCTCACAACTTTGGCCAATTTCTGGTCCATTTCATGTACTATTACTCACCGTTTTGGCGTCCCAGAGCGATTTCCATGATTTACAATCCCCGGGGTGCGTTTGTGTCTGTATCGTCAACACTCACAGTTCTGGCCAATTCTGACGCGATTCGTGGACTATTACTCATCATTTAGAGGTCCCGAAGCGATTCCATAGTGGTTGAACCCTAAGGTCCGTTTACGTGTCGGTCATCGACACTCACAGTTTTGGCCGATTCTGGCCCGTATCATGGACTATTACTCACCATTTTGGGGCCCCGAAGTGATTTCCACGGTTGTTTGACCCCATGGTGCGCTTACGTGTCGATCATCAACAAGCGCACTTTGGGCCGATTTTGGCCCATTTCTTGCATTATTAGTTAGTTTTGGGGTCCCGGAGTGATTTCCACGATTGACGAACTCCGGGGTGCGTTTACGTGTCGGTCATAAACACTCACAATTTTGGCCAAATCTCGTCCGTTTCGTGCACTATTACTCACCGTTTGGGCGTCCTAGAGCGATTTCCACGATTGACAATCCCCATCGTGCGTTTGCATGTCTGTCGTCAACAATCACAGTTTTGGCCAATTATGACGCGATTCGTGGGCTATTACTCACCATTTATGGGTCCCGAAGCGATTTCCATAGTTGTTGAACCCCAAGGTGCGTTTAGGTGTCGGTCATCAACACTCACTGTTTTGGGGCATCGGTGTGATTTCCACGATTAAAGAACCGCGGGGTGCGTTTACATGTCGGTCATCAATGCTAGTAGTTTTGGCCAATTCTGGCCCGTTTCATGGACAATTACTCACTGTTTTGGGGCCCCGGAATGATTTCCACGATTAACGAATCCCCGGGTGCGCTTACGTGTTGGTTATGAACACTCACAGTTTTGGCCAATTCTAACGCATTTTGTGGACATTTAGTCACCGTTTTCTGGTCCTGAAGTGATTTCCATAGTTGTTGATCCCCAAGGCGCACTTACGTGTTAGTCATCAACACTCACAGCTTTGGCTGATTCTGGCCTGTTTCATGGACTATTACTCACTATTTTGGGGCCCCGGAGTGATTTCCACGGTTAACGAACCACAGGGTGCATTTACGTGTCGGTCATCAACACTCGCAGTTTTGGCCGATT
>NW_021207894.1:0-1642 GCF_002162155.2 Triticum dicoccoides
GTTTGGCGGTTCAAAGGGGTCCGAAATACTGTCATCATCGGAATAGCCCCCAATCCGGCCGGCCTGCAATTGGTAAAGCGACTCGGTCTCGCCAGTGGATGACTCGTCATCTGAGTAGACGGACGTCTCACCATCGGACACTGGTTCGGATTCTGCACCATGGATGAATCCTACGAACGCACGCTTCATGGCAGGCTGAACCCGGGCAGGACTCGCACGCTGAGCCGTCTCGACGAGGTCGGTGGAGATGTCCGGCTCAGGGCCCGGTTCGCCGATCTTGCCGATGAAAACATGAATTCCGCCAATGGGGACCCGGTACCCGTACTCAATTGAGCCGGCCTCGGGGCCCCATCCTGCGTCGTCGATGTAGAGCTTGCCGCGATGACTCTTGGTCATCTGGCCAACCGCGTATCCCTTGAGTTCTTCAAAGTTGCCCTTCAAGAACTCGAAACCATCGTGCGATAGCCCCACGGTGGGCGCCAACTGTCGTGGAATTAACACGTTAGATGTCCTAGTGAGAGGACTTAGTCGTGGAGCCATCGCAATGAGATTAGCAAAAAGGGGTTAAACCGGACAAAGGACACGGGGAGTTTATACTGGTTCGGCCCCTTACGATGAAGGTAAAAGCCTATGATCCAGTTGTGGTGGAATTGATGGGGTCTCGATGAGCAGGGAGGGAATCCGCTTCACCTATCTCTCGAGTTGTTGTTTCTTCTCCCTGAACCACCGCCGGATCGCCCCTTTATATACACAGGTTGACGTCCGACGGTTTATAGAACACCGAGGCCGGCTCATACACGTGTCCGGCTCGGTTTCTACCTTTCCCTAACTTACAACACAAGTTACATATCTCATGGCGGTTTATGTCTATGGGCCCTGAACCGCCCTTGGGCTCTGGGCCTCCAATCTTCTATAGTAAAGTGCCATACTCCTTGTCTTCATGGGCTTCAATAGGGATGAGCATAAACCGACCCCTCCTAGGCGGTTTATACTCAGTAGTTATATCCCCAACACCATCCATTCCTCCGTGACAGTTTGGCAATCCGTTTCGACGGCAACCCCCGTCCAGCCCTTCTCCATAGCTAGACGCACAGCTTCTCGCACCCCTAGGAGTTCAGCAACATACGGGTCAGTCACCCTCCTTACCTTACGACTCCTGACGGGCACGAGTCCGCCCTGATCTCTTGCCACAAGTCCAATGGCTGAAGTTCCCCCATTCACATCAACAACAGCATCTGTGTTAATCTTTACACAGCCGGGCTCTGGTGGTATCCAGTCCATATTGTTCCTCTGCTGAACTTCAGACGGAGTGCCCGGAATATCCAAAGCATGAATGAGTTCTTGTACTAGAACCACCGACCGACCAGGCTGGTACTTAACCTCCTCATGGGTATACTTATTCCTGCTCGACCATATTGCCCACATAACTGAGATAATGATGGCCGCTCTAGCCTTGCAGACAAACCCCGGGTCTAGCAAATCCCTTGACCAAGTATCAGGTTGTAGCCGGGGTAGTTTGAAGTCGAAAAAATTCTCAGCTTCCCTCCAGAACAGTTTTGCATGGTCGCACATCACCAGAGAGTGATGAAGTGACTCCTCTTGGTGACCACACATTGGGCAAGTGGAATCCTCCCCTATATGC
>NW_021207895.1:0-1010 GCF_002162155.2 Triticum dicoccoides
AGGCCCAGCGTGGGGGGGGGGTCTTTCTTCCTTTTTTTTGTTGTTTTGTTTTTGTTTATACCTCTTCCTTTTATATATTTTTCATGTACTGTTTTCTTTTATTTTTGTTAGTAAAATAGTTTTACAAAATATTAAACTGGCTCCATATTTAGAGTGGCAAAATGAGACACGGTCACAAAAAGTTCGGTACCCAAATGAAATATTTTGCACTTCTATAAATTTAGAAGGCATTTAAATATTTATTTTTAGCCATTTTTTTTAATTAATTTAGAGCCTTTAAACTTTATAACAAAGTTTGGTTTCTCCACCATAATTACTTACGATTTATTTGACACAACCCAAACATTTTAGTTTTAATATTTGAAAATTTTATTGTTTGCCTATATTTTAAATTTTAATTTTAATCGTTTTTGAACTAACTCGAGTTTATCAACAGTAACCGAGGTGACGTGGCATCGTTAACGCGGGATTATTGTGGCCTAATTATCCGGGCGTCACAATTCTCCTCCACTACAAGAAATCTCGTCCCGAGATTTAGGAGCGGTTATAAGGGGGAAGGGATCTGGTTTCGAAACTCTAACGATTCTTCTCGGTCATAGTTGCTCTTCTCGAAGAGGTCGATCCGTTACATTGACGTCTTTATTTCTGTGCTTCAGGTCATCATGGTGAGGTCGTCCTTTTCTTCGGGAACTCCAACGTACTTACGAATGGGTAAGGGGCAGCTCGGCTACGACAGAATGCTTATGAGAGAGACAATCTGGGGTTAACCCATGAATGAGCATAAGAGTATCTCTTGAGTTGAACCAATAAAATATGTTGAGGGTAAGGTACGAAGGTACAATAAGAGGTTCCAAGCGGATAGATAGTTTCTCGAAGTCTGAACCGGAGTGAGAAAGGGTTTCAGAGCAACGAGAGTAAGTATTGCGTCTGATACCAGAATAGAGCATTAGGAAGGTGGCCCGTGAATTAAATATGAAGCCAAGCGTGGGAAATAACCATTAGTAACAGGG
>NW_021207896.1:0-1101 GCF_002162155.2 Triticum dicoccoides
GAGGGATAGCATATTTGTTGTCGTGGATAGATTCTCGAAAATGGCACAGTTTATACCATGTCATAAAAGCGATGATGCTGTTAATGTTGCTGATTTGTTCTTTCGTGAAATTATTCGCTTGCATGGTGTGCCAAATACTATTGTTTCAGATCGTGATACTAAATTTCTTAGCCACTTTTGGAGATGTTTATGGGCTAAGTTGGGGACTAAACTGCTTTTTAGTACTACTTGTCACCCTCAAACTGATGGACAAACTGAAGTAGTCAATAGAACGTTGTCTACTATGCTTAGGGCTGTTTTGAAGAATAATAAGAAAATGTGGGAGGAATGCTTGCCTCATATTGAATTTGCTTATAATCGTTCATTGCATTCTACTACTAAGATGTGCCCTTTTGAAGTTGTGTATGGTTTCCTACCTCGTGCACCTATTGATTTGTTGCCTCTTCCATCTTCGAAGAAGATTAATTTTGATGCAAAACAACATGCTGAATTGATTTTAAAAAATGCATGAGTTAACTAAGGAAAACATTGAGCGTATGAATGCTAAATATAAACTTGCTGGAGATAAGGGTAGAAAACATGTTATGTTTGCACCTGGAGATCTTGTTTGGTTACATTTGCGTAAGGATAGATTTCCTGATTTGCGCAAATCAAAGTTAATGCCACGTGCTGATGGTCCATTTAAGGTGTTAGAGAAAATAAATGATAATGCATATAAACTTGAGCTGCCTGCAGATTTTGGGGTTAGTCCCACTTTTAACATTGTAGATTTGAAGCCTTATTTGGGTGAGGAAGATGAACTTCCGTCGAGGACGACTTCATTTCAAGAAGGGGAGGATGATGAGGACATCAATACAATTGTTACACCCACAGGCCCTGCTGCTATACATACTGGACCAATTACTAGAGCTCGTGCACGCCAACTAAATTACCAGGTACTTTCGTTTCTTGGTAATGATTCTAATGTTCATGAGAATATGATGCTGCCTAAATTGGATGCATTTGTTTTGCTTACAAATGAAGGGCCTAGCTTGGAGAAGGATGAACATTGGAGCAAGAACAAGCATGGAGATGATGGCATGCGCAAGGGGAACAAGAACG
>NW_021207897.1:0-1007 GCF_002162155.2 Triticum dicoccoides
AAACCATTCACCATAGGAGCATGACCATAAAACATATCTCTCATAAAAATGGAACAACCATTATTCTCAGATTTAAAAGAGTAGCCATCTCGAATTAAACGAGATCCTGATACAATGTTCATGCTCAAAGCTGGCACTAAATAACAATTATTAAGGTTTAAAACTAATCCCGAAGGGAGATGCAGAGGTAGCGTGCCGACGGCGATCACATTGACCTTGGAACCATTCCCGACGCGCATCGTCACCTCGTCCTTTGCCAGTTTCCGCTTATTCCGCAGCCCCTGCTTTGAGTTACAAATGTGAGCAACTGCACCGGTATCAAATACCCAGGAGCTACTATGGGCACTAGTAAGGTACACATCAATTACATGTATATCACATATACCTTTTGTTTTGCCGGCCTTCTTATCCGCTAAGTACTTAGGGCAGTTCCGCTTCCAGTGACCGCTTCCCTTGCAATAAAAACACTCAGTCTCGGGCTTGGGTCCATTCTTTGGCTTCTTCCCGGCAGCTTGCTTGCCGGGCGCGGCAACCTCCTTGCCGTCCTTCTTGAAGTTATTTTTACCCTTGCCTTTCTTGAACTTAGTGGTTTTATTGACCATCAACACTTGATGTTCCTTCCTGACTTCTACCTCTGCTGATTTCAGCATAGCAAATACTTCAGGAATGGTCTTTTCCATCCCCTGCATATTGAAGTTCATCACAAAGCTCTTGTAGCTTGGTGGAAGAGACTGGAGGATTCTGTCAATGACCGCATCATCCGGGAGATTAACTCCCAGCTGAGTCAAGCGGTTATGCAACCCAGACATAGTGAGTATGTGCTCACTGACAGAACTGTTTTCCTCCATCTTACAGCTGAAGAATTTGTCGGAGACTTCATATCTCTCGACCCGGGCATGAGCTTGGAAAACCATTTTCAGCTCTTCGAACATCTCATATGCTCCATGTCTCTCAAAACGCTTTTGGAGCCCCGGCTCTAGGCTGTAAAGCATGCCGCACTGAACGAG
>NW_021207898.1:0-1449 GCF_002162155.2 Triticum dicoccoides
CAGGTTTGGGTTTCTTCTCTTGAGTAGCAACTTGCTTGCTGTTCTTTTTGAAGTTCCCCTTCTTCTTCCCTTTGCCCTTTTTCTTGAAACTAGTGGTCTTGTTGACCATCAACACTTGATGCTCCTTCTTGATTTCTACCTCCGCAGCTTTCAGCATCGCGAAGAGCTCGGGAATAGTCTTATTCATCCCTTGCATATTATAGTTCATCACGAAACTCTTGTAGCTTGGTGGCAGTGATTGGAGAATTCTGTCAATGACGCAATCATCTGGAAGATTAACTCCCAATTGAATCAAGTGATTATTATACCCAGACATTTTGAGTATATGCTCACTGACAGAACTGTTCTCCTCCATCTTACAGCTATAGAACTTATTGGAGACTTCATATCTCTTAATCCGGGCATTTTCTTGAAATATTAACTTCAACTCCTAGAACATCTCATATGCTCCATGACATTCAAAACGTCGTTGAAGTCCCGATTCTAAGCCGTAAAGCATGGCACACTGAACTATTGAGTAGTCATCAGCTTTGCTCTGCCAGACGTTCATAACATCCGGCGTTACTCCAGCAGCAGGCCTGGCACCCAGCGGTGCTTCCAGGACGTAATTCTTCTGTGCAGCAATGAGGATAATCCTCAAGTTACGGACCCAGTCCGTGTAATTGCTACCATCATATTTCAACTTTGCTTTCTCAAGGAACACATTAAAATTCAACGGAACAACAGCATGAGCCATCTATCTACAATCAAGCATAAACAAGCAAGATACTTATCAGGTACTAAGTTTCATGATAAATTTAAGTTCAGTTAATTTACTTAAAGAACTCCCACTTAGATAGACATCCCTCTAATCCTCTAAGTGATTACGTGATCCAAATCAACTAAACCATGTCCGATCATCATGTGAGATGGAGTAGTTTCATTGGTGAACATCACTATGTTGATCATATCTACTATATGATTCACGCTCGACCTTTTGGTCTCCGTGTTCCGAGGCCATATCTGTATATGCTTGGCTCGTCAAGTATAACCTGAGTATTCCGCGTGTGCAACTGTTTTGCACCCATTGTATTTGAACGTAGAGCCTATCACACCCGATGATCACCTGGTGTCTCAGCACGAAGAACTTTCGCAACGGTGCATACTCAGGGAGAACACTTCTTGATAATTAGTGAGAGATCATCTTATAATGCTACCATCAATCAAAGCAAGATAAGATGCATAAAAGATAAACATCACATGCAATCAATATAAGTGATATGATATGGCCATCATCATCTTGTGCTTGTGATCTCCATCTCCGAAGCACCATCGTGATGACCATCGTCACCGGCGTTACACCTTGATCTCCATCGTAGCATCGTTGTCGTCTCGCCAAGCTTGTGCTTCCACGACTATCGCTACCACTTAGTGATAAAGTAAAGCATTACATCGCGATTGCATTGCATA
>NW_021207899.1:0-857 GCF_002162155.2 Triticum dicoccoides
GATAATATTCTTCTACAGAATTTTTCCCTTGTCTTAAACGCTGCAATTTTTGAAGCAATTCACGTTGATAATATGGTGGAACCCAACGCGTACGCATAGCAGTTTTCAAAGCAGCCCAAGTAGTTGGAATAGGATATAATCTACAATGTTCAGACCACCATACACATGCAAAACTAGTGAAAGCACAAACAGCAGCAGCAACTCGTCTCTCCTCAGGATATTGTAAACATGTAAATCGTTGTTCAGTTTCTAACTCCCAAGTAAGATATATATCAGGAACATATCTACCCTCAAATGGTGGAATATTCAATTTCAGTTTAGGAATATGGACATCATCTCGTACCTGAGGTGGTGGTGCAGGCCTACCATTACGAATATATACCTGAGGTCGACCTGCTGGAGGTGGTACAGGTGGCTGCACGTAGTGTTGATTTTGATCAACCTCATCCTCATAGTCTCCCACATAATCATCCTCCTCCGCATCAGCAGCAGGAGCCACAGAAGTATCAACAGCAGCACCAACAGTTTGGCCAAACGCAAGAGGAACACGGCTCGCTCGGCGGAGATCTGTTTCGCGACGTGGAGGTAGTCGTTGTTGTTGTTGTTGGAGAGGTGCGTTAGGTGCAGCGGGTGGTGGTGGTGGAAGACGCGCGAGCAATTCATTAAACTTGTTATCGAGCTTTGTTTCGAACGTCTTCTCCATGCCATCTATCTTCTCCATGGCCTCTTCAAATCTGTTTAGCACATCTTGCACCTGTCCACTCATCATTTGCTGAAATTTATCATGCAAATCCTTATTCGTCATGTTCTCCCAGTCAGTCTCGTCGGCTTGTGATCCTGGCATGGTTAGCAGCAAT
>NW_021207900.1:0-888 GCF_002162155.2 Triticum dicoccoides
ACGGCTGGATTACATGTGAACACATCAGGACTTTCAGCAGTTGGTTGGAAACACGTCTCAGAGGTGACAACACTAAAAAACTATAAGTATTTAGTTGTAAGTATAAATAAAAAATAAATAGAAAAATATTTCTATTTTTATAGTAAAGTTATTCATAAACTAGTGATTCACACAAATTTTATAAAATTCCAATTTAAACTATTCAAAATTTTAAAACTAATGGCACTAACAGAAAGTTTATAATTTTTGTGACCTAAAATCAAAAAGAAATCACTAAAAAACTATAAGTATTTAGTTGTAAGTATAAATAAAAAATAAATAGAAAAAAAATTCTATTTTTATAGTAAAGTTATTCATAAACTAGTGATTCACACAAATTTTATAAAATTCCAATTTAAACTATTCAAAATTTTAAAACTAATGGCACTAACAGAAAGTTTATAATTTTTGTGACCTAAAAGAAAAAAGAAATCACTAAAAAACTGTATGTATTTAGTTTTAAGTAGAAATAAAAAAATAAAAAACCAAAAAAATGTAGAAATAAAAAAGAAAAAACCAAAAAAAATGCCACCTACTAGGCCTCCACGGCCTGAATACGACTAGAAACCCTACATGGGCCAGGATTCAGGCCCGCAGAGGCCCAATAGGCCCACAGGCAGTAGCAAGTTTAGGCCCGAAAGCCTGCATTAGAGAGGAGCTCGAATGGAGAGGCACAACAGGGCTTATAAACCAGTGCCGGCGCCCTTCCGCTAGCGATGTGGGACTAAACTTTTGGGCGCGGGCAGCAGAAGGGCATTGGTCCCGGTTGGTGGCACCAACCGGGACTAAAGTGGGCATTGGTCAAGGTTCGTGCCACCAACCGTGACGATTGCACCCCTTTAGTCCCGG
>NW_021207901.1:0-891 GCF_002162155.2 Triticum dicoccoides
ACAGAACTCAGTTCCTGAGGACGGCTGCAATGAGACAACCCACCATGTACTCCTACATGGCCTCTCACCGCTACCTTTACCAAATCGTGTTCACACACTTAGCTCACACACAGTAGGACATGTTCACACACCTCTGATTCATCCCGGATGAATCAGACCTGACTCAACTCTAAGCAGTAGCAGGCGTGACAAACAAGCATGAATGAGTAGGCACAACAGGGCTCAAACAACTCCTACTCATGCTAGTGGGTTTCATCTATTTACTGTGGCAATGACAGGTCATGCAAAGGGTAAAGGGGTTCAGCTACCGCAGCAAGTAACAAATATGTTGTTGTTGTCCTAATGCAGTAAAAGAGAGCAGGAGCGAGAGAGTGGGATTTTATCGGAATGAACAAGGGGGTTTTGCTTGCCTGGCACTTCTGAAGATAACATTGAGTCATCATCAGTGTCAACGATCACATCATCGGTATCACGTCTATCGAGAGGGGACAAATACCGGCAACACAGAAGGAAACACAATCAATGCAATGCACAATATGATGCATGATCATGACATGGCAAAATGAATGTGTTTTGGGCTAATGCAACTAGCAACAGATTAAATGAAGTTGGTTTGAATATAATATTCAAATTCAAACTCCATATGTGATTATTCAAATGCCATTTAATTGATTTGTGCTAAACAGCAGCTATAAGTTGTTCTAACATGCATGAAAATGGTACAGATGGATTCCTTGAATTTTTCTGATAATTTTTCATATATAAATTATTTAATTTGAAGTTACAGTTGAATTTCTATGAATTTTAGAAGTTTATACAATTTTCTGGAATTTTCTGAATTATTTTAAATCCAGAAAATGGTTAACTGCATCAGCATTGCGTCACTATGAC
>NW_021207902.1:0-882 GCF_002162155.2 Triticum dicoccoides
GGTATCGGACACAATACTTATTCCCGTTGCTCTGAACCCCATTCACACTCTGTTTCAGGCAATGAACGATTGCCTATCCGCTTGAAACTTCTTATTGCACCGTCTTACTTTGCTCTCGATGTGTTTCATTTGTTCAACTCGAGAGATACTCATATGTTCATACTTGGGAAACCCCCAGAAGATTTTCCCTTGTAACATCCTATCGTTGTAGAGCTGCCCCTTACCTATTCGTAAGTACGATGGAGATCCCGAAGAAAGGATGACAAATTGATCATGGTGACTTGAAGCAGTGAAATGAAGACATCAACGAAAGGGATCAACCTCTTCGAAAGGGAAGCCAAGACCGAGAAGACTCGTTAGGTTTTTCGCTACCAACACCTTCGCCCCTTATTCCACCTCTTAAATCTCGGGACGAGATTTCTTGTAGTGGAGGAGAATTGTGACGCCCGGATAATCAAGCTACAGTAAACCTCTGCTAACGGGGCCACGTCACCACGATTACTGTTGCTAATCTCACGATGATTCAAATCTCGTTCAAAGTCAAATTCGAAATCAAGTCAAACAAATAAAGTTTTCAAAAGTTAAAACTAAAATGTTCAAGATGGGTCAAATAAATCATGAGTAATTATGGTGGAGAAACCACATTTTGATAAAATAGTTAGATGCTCAAAAATAAACAAAACAATAACAAAAACAAATAAATAAATGCCTTTTTCAATTAATAAAATATTAACTAAGTTATTTCATTTCCCAAAAACTATTGGGGCAGTGGAATATTTATTAAAACTAAATTAGGTACAACTTTGGTATTTTACAAAACTATAATAAAATAAAAAACTAAAAGAAAACAGAAAAGAAATAAAAGGAAAATAGAAACCAAAG
>NW_021207903.1:0-980 GCF_002162155.2 Triticum dicoccoides
CTGACTTGACATTTATGACAATTGCGCCGAGGCTTGAGGATGCCTCTTCGTGTATCCTTCATATTGTCTTGGACCGTTGTGGTGTGTTGACGTTGGGGTATGTGCCTTGGGTTCTCCTGCTTAGGTTGGGGTAGCGAATTATGCCGTGTGTGCCGTTTGTCGGGGCGGTCGAGTTTGTATTTTTCGGTGGCCAGGACCTTGGTCCATCTGTCCACGAGCAAATCTTGGTCGGCTTTGAGCTGCTGTTGCTTCCTTTGCAGACTCCTTGCCGTGGCCATGAGTCGTCGCTTGAAGCGAACTTGCTCCACTAGATCCTCAGGCACACCGCGTTCGGAATTGCCGAGGATAATCTCGTCTTCGGAGGGGGCATGTAGTTGTCCTCCTCCGGATATCCGTCCGTCGCCTGTTCGGCCTGCTCGAAGGCAGGCTGGTCGAGGTTGTATTCCTCTTCGGCACCATCCGGATTGTTTTCGTCTCCTGGGCCGGTATTGCTATGGCGGGACTTGGAGCGGCGCCGGCAACGCCCATGCTTTGTTTTTCTCCCTGAGGGGTTATCCTCCATTGCCTCATCGCCATTGGTTTCCTTCGAAGTGTCCACCATATATATATCGTATGAGGAGGTGGATGTCCACCGCCCTGTGAGTAGTGGTTCATGTACTTCTCCTGCATCGTCGTCCATACCGTCGATGTCTTCGGAGTCGAAGTCAAGCACGTCGGTTAGATCATTGACCGTGGCAATGAAGTGGGTGGTGGGTGGGCAGCGAATTCCTTCGTCGCCTGCTTCCCATTCGAGCCGGACATAGTTCGGCCAAGAGCCTCCTGACAAAGAGAGAGACTTTAATGAGTTCAGCATGTCACCAAAGGGCGAGTGCTGGAAGATATCCGTAGCGGTAAACTCCATTACCGGAGCCCAACCAGGCTCGGCGGGCTCGGGAGCGCGCGGACTGGAACCTACAACCGGACACGAGTTCGGGGGTCCG
>NW_021207904.1:0-1107 GCF_002162155.2 Triticum dicoccoides
CCTCTTGTCACAATGATCTGCTACTTCACTCTGAAATTACTTGAACCATTCAATAATTCAGACTTGTGTTTCATCAAGTAAATATACTCAACATTTACTCGAATCATCTGTGAAGTAAGAACATAATGATATTCACTGCATGCCTCAGCACTCATTCGACTGCACACATCAAAATGTGTTACTTCCAACAAGTTGCTATCTTGTTCCATCTTACTGAAAATGAGGCTTTTCAGTCATCTTGCCCATGTGGTATGATTTGCATATCTCAAGTGATTCAAAATCAAGTGAGTCCGAACGATCCATTTGCATGGAGTTTCTTCATGCATATACACCAATAGACATGGTTCGCATGTCTCAAACTTTTCAAAAACGAGTGAGTCCAAAGATCCATCAACATGGAGCTTCTTCATGCGTTCTATACCATTATGACTTACATGGCAGTGCCACAAGTAAGTGGTACTATCATTACTATCTTATATCTTTTGGCATGAAAATGTGTATCACTACGACCGAGATTCAATAAACCATTCCTTTAGGTGCAAGACCATTGAAGGTATTATTCAAAAATAGAGTAACCATTATTCTCCTTAAATGAATAACCGTATTGCGATAGACATAATCCAATCATGTCTATGCTCAATGCAAACACCAATCTCGGTGGTAGAGGGAGCGTGCGATGCTTGATCATATCAACCTTGGAAACACTTCCAACATATATCGTCAGCTCACCTTTAGCTAGTCTCCGTTTATTCCGTAGCTTTTATTTCAAGTTACTAACACTTAGCAACCGAACCGGTATCCAATACCCTGGTGCTACTAGGAGTACTAGTAAAGTACACATTAACATAATGTATATCCAATATACTTCTATCGACCTTGCCAGCCTTCTCATCTACCAAGTATCTAGGGTAATGCTGCTCCAGTGGTTGTTCCCCTTATTACAGAAGCACTTAGTCTCGGGTTTGGGTTCAACCTTGGGTTTCTTCACTAGAGCAGCAGCTGAATTGCCGTTTCATGAAGTATCCCTTTGTTCCCTTGCCCTTCTTGAAACTAGTGGTTTCACCAACCATCAACAATTGATGCTCCTTCTTGATTTCTACTTTCGCG
>NW_021207905.1:0-1153 GCF_002162155.2 Triticum dicoccoides
GATTTCCATAGGTGGTGACCCGAGTGTGCGATTACATCTTGGTCATCAACACTCACAATTTTGGCCGATTCTGACCCGTTTCATGGACTATTACTCACTGTTTTGGGGTCCCGGAGTGATTTTCACGATTAACAAACCCTAGGGTGCATTTAAGTGTCGGACATCAAGACTCATAGTTTTGGCCAATTTTGACCCGTTTCGTGGACTATTACTCACCGTTTTGCGGTCCCGAAGCGATTTCCCTAGTTGTTGAACCCAGTGTGCGCTTATGTGTTGGTCATCAACACTCGCAGTTTTGGCCGATTCTAGCCCGTTTCGTGGAGTACTACTCACTGTTTTTGGGTCCAGGAGTGATTTCCATGATTGACGAACCCAGGGGTGCGTTTACGTGTCGGTCATCAACATTCGTGGTTTTTGTCGATTCTGACCCGTTTCGTGGACTATTACTCACCGTTTTGGCGCCCCAAAGCGATTTCCATGGTTGTTGAACCCCAAGGTGTGGCTACGTGTCAGTCATCAACAATCACAGTTTTGGCCGATTCTGGCCCATTTCGTTGGCTATTGATCACTGTTTTGGGGTCCCGGAGTGATTTCCACGATTGACGAACCCCGGGACGCCTTTTCGTGTCGGTCATCAACACTTGCAGTTTTGCCAATTCTGGCCCATTTCATGGACAATTACTCACTGATTTGGGGTCCCTGAGAGATTTCCATGAATGACGAACCCCGTGGTGCGTTTCTGTATCGTTCATCAATAATCCTAGATTTGGCCGATTCTGTGCTCTGTCATGGACTATTACTCACCGTTTGGGGTCCCAAAGCGATTTCCATGGTTGGTGAACCCCAAGGTGTGCTTACGTGTTGGTCGTCAAGACTCGCAGTTTGGGCCGGTTCTGGCCCGTTTCTTGGACTATTACTCGGTTTTAGGTTGCCGAAGTGATTTCCACGATTGACGAACCCTGGGGTGCGTTTACGTGTCGGTCATCAACACTCACAATTTTGGCCGATTCTGGCCCATTTCTTTGGCTATTGATCACTGTTTTGGGGTCCCGGAGTGATTTCCACGATTGACGAACCCCGGGATGCCTTTTCGTGTCGGTCATCAACACTCGCGGTTTTTGTCGATTCTGGCCCGTTTCGTGGACTATTACTC
>NW_021207906.1:0-647 GCF_002162155.2 Triticum dicoccoides
GATGTCGCTCAGACGTCTGACTGTGGCATTTCTTTTAAAGCCCCTTATGTGATGTCGCTCAGACGTCCGACTGTGGCATTTCTTTTAAAGCCCTTTCTGCGATGTCGCTCAGACGTCCGACTGTGGCATTTCTTTTAAAGCCCTTTATGTGATGTCGCTCAGACGTCCGACTGTGGCATTTCTTTTAAAGCCCTTTCTCCGATGTCGCTCAGACGTCCGACCGTGGCATTTCTTTTAAAAGCCCTTCATGTGGTGTCGCTAAGATGCCTGACTGTGGCATCATTTTCCTTATTTTTATTTGTTCACCTTTCGAGGCGTCGCTTCAGACACCCGATCGGTCCTTATTTATGTTCTGTGGAATTTCAGGCGGACTACCGCCGTTTTCCCTTTTTACTTACCCGTTATGCCAGTTTTATTTATTGTGCATTAAGGAATTAATCATGTTGCATCCATGCATGCATTTGTTATATCTTACGTCCGAACTGTCTTGCGAGTACTTTCAAAGTACTCACTGGCTTGTTGATTTGGCCAGATGCTGACGAAGGCGATCTCATGGATGAAGAGTTCGATAGCGAACCCGACACTTAGAGGAGTCCCAGTCAGTCTTGTGCGACCCTGGATTTGGCCACTGTTTTATATCCGCTTCC
>NW_021207907.1:0-1409 GCF_002162155.2 Triticum dicoccoides
TTGAGACACGGGATACACATCAAGAGGGGTGGAAAGAAACGGATGACGAAGGTTCACTAGGTAGACAACAATTCCGCACCTAAGAAGGTGGTAAACGATTGTCAACGTAGCGAGGAGTTGAGTTGCCACGACGAAACATCCTGGGGGAGGGTGATTCGTAGAGTATTACCTTAGGTGGCAAAAAGAATTACCTTTGATATAGAGATCATTGAGACTCTCTATAACAGCCTAAGGCAAATCTCAGCAATCGATTGGCGGGGTCGGTAGAATGGCATACTCGGACTAGGATGATGCGGATTACCTTGTTGAAGACAACGTAATGGATGAATTTGCTTATCATCGGAAATGGAAGAGACCCATGGTAGAATGGCACATTGACGGTGCAGTCTGGGAACAAAATGCAAATGTTGGGAATGACTCTGGTAACTGGGGAAGAACCCAACAATAGAGAGTGAATTCACTGTTTGAAAAGGTCATAGCATTGCCGAGGAAACTGAGAGCAAACCTAGTTAGTGCCGATGATAACACCTAGCGCTTGTGCGTGCTCTCAAGAACTTGAGCATTTCCATATTCATCAAGGTTTTACCAACATCCGTGTCAAGGATCCTGGCAACACAACTTGCTACCATGATGAATGATGATGGATGATGCAGATGCAAAGGAAGATAACACCTTCTCAAATTTCACCCCTGGCGGGGCCAAGGAGATAAAATCTGGATGATCGACCGAGAGACATTTAGCACTCCGCTTCTAATGTTCTCCTTGATGTGCTAGGGTAACCCATTCATAGATATGGTTTGATATCTAGTACATCAAGTAAAGGTCGGACTTCGGGAGCAATAGAATCCATAAGAAACAGTTACGGAGGTAAATCCTACGAAATCCTTATGGGGAGGTGGCCAACTTCCTTAACAAGATACTACAATGATAGGTCTTCCGGCTGGGTGTGTTGGCCACGACATCCACTTTACCGGTTGTCGAGGGACCAATATTATAGTTCTTGGGAAATGTTCCAACCATCATATCTGCCTGAGATTCAGATCTGGTTGGTGTCAGGATATTCCAGACTCATCGAGTCTAGGAAGGAAAATGAAGGTTTGCAACACAAATCGACGAGATGACGTTGCGAGATTCTCGGGAAATGAACTACGATAGCAAGCTCCAAAACATGAGCTGGTTCCGCTACAAACATGTGAACACGTTGTTCCAGACAAGCATGCCCACATGGTAGTCTTACAATAAAACACTACCGAGTTCTGGTTGGGAGCCATCATCGAGGATATCGAAGTCTTTACGCAAGTCCATGGATTAGATCCCAAGCATAGACTTCTTTTCCTTGAACAAGTCAATCAGTGGCTTGGTGTGCTAGGATATACATATGGAATGAAGATGATCAGTCTAACAGACCA
>NW_021207908.1:0-1970 GCF_002162155.2 Triticum dicoccoides
CGTAACCCAGGCCGCGCGTGCCCGTGCCCTGTTTTGGGCCTGGCCCAACAGTGCTCGGCACCGTGTGTGGCCCAGGCCCGGGGGCTCCTGTCGGTGTACTAGAGTAGGGGTACCCTAGTATCCCGAACTTGTGCACGGGCAGTTGCAGCACCCCGCGGCAAGGCTTGCTGGGTGACCGCCAAGGTCCTCCATGGTTCCTTTGGAGCCATTCAAGAACAAAGTATTCAAGTCAAGGAGACAAGGCCCCGGCAAGAGGAGCTTGCCGGGAAGACCAACCAAGGCATCTCAAGGAACTTGCCGCGACGCGCCACGCGTCCGGGCGAGGCCCGGTGAGCGACAAGCTTCCGGACACGACAAGACAACGACCGCGGCAAGGCGCTTGCCGCGGCAAGCAACCACTCTGTACGTGCGCTCCAGCACATCTGCCAACGTATCGCCCTGGGGCCTTTCCAGGCGCGCGTGGCAAGAGGCTGTGCAGCCAGCGGTGCGCGGTGGCAAGCGGCACTGACAAGATTGCCATCGTGGTGAGCGGTGGCGTCCCTAACGGTCCCTTTTTGCACTATTTGGGCAACGTAGATGGGCATTTAATGCCTTTGTCCCCTGCCGTCAGGGTTAGGTATGATACACTGTACAGGTTGTTGTACCAACCGCAATTCCTTTTCCATTTTTACCCTTGTCTACGTTGCCACCTGTCGGAGACCCCTTTAGCATATAAAAGGAGGCCCATGCGCAACGTAGAGGGGGGGGTCGAAGGCAAAAAAACACTCACGCTCGGTCTCGTTAGCAGCTAGTGTGTACTGTAGCACTCAGCGCTCCCAAGCAATAACTTAATACACTCAGACATGCAGCAGTAGGAGTGTTATCTCTCCGGAGAGCTCCGAAGCTGGGTAAATTGCTCGTGTGCTTCGCCTCGATCCGCTCTTCGTGCGATCTCCGCCCCCCGCCGAACCGAAAGGGGCTCGGTCCGCCGGTCCCATAGGTGTTCGTGGATCAGCCTCCCCGACATCTTTGGCGTTAGGAGAAGATAATGGTGTGGACCAGGCGTCGTTCAAGAAAGTTTCGCCTTACCGGGAAGCAAACGACAGAAAAGCTAAGTTGCTAAAGTTTGAGCAAGCAGTTTTAAAATTTTTAAGTTATCTTCCTCGAACGACCGTGCTTGGTATGGAAAACCTGTGCGCGGAGGAACAAACTCATAGCTAGTTGCGCCCTTACTTTGTTTCGAGTCCGCTCAACAACTTAAGTGAGCTGCGACTAGTTGCGACAAGGTTTCTTGTCGGTAGCGGCACCGCCAGCAGGCTGCTGACGTCCCGCACTCAGCGCTCGCGGCTAAGGTGCCTGCGCCGACAAGTTCCCTAAAAGCGTAGGGCAAAAACATACAAAGGAAGGAATCAAGTAAAGGAAATAACATAGCAATCGCTACCCAAAATAGAGTCATATTACAAGATAGCTTGTCGCAGCTCTAACAGATTGTTCTCATAACATGATCAGCAGCGACAAGAAAAAGAGAAAACGGGCGGCCTAATCTACACGATCGCCCTCAACCCTCTTGATCCCGCTCACCTTGTCCACAATGGGTGCGACAAGGGTCTTGAGCGCTTCCAGATCAGCATCCAGCGGCAAGGTCCTGAAGACGTTGGTGAGGTTGAGGCCTGGGTTGCGGAAGGCCACCTTCACCAGCACCTTTTGAAGAGCTCCCGCGCAGATTTTGCGCGACTCGTCGGCCAGCTGCTTTGGGATCTTCTCCCGGAGTCGCTGGAGGGCCGTCGCCACGCCTTTGAAGAACAAGCTGAGCTTGGCGTTGGGTTGGAGGTGCTCATCGGAGGAATACACGAGATCCTCCATCCCCAGCTGCGCCAGCTCCCCGTCGATGGCTGCAGCAACATCCAAGAAACCACCCACGATCTCTCCCACGACGCTGCATTCGACGCGTGCCGTTCGGGGAGGGCGCGGTGGATGCAGAGTGAGATACG
>NW_021207909.1:0-681 GCF_002162155.2 Triticum dicoccoides
GAGGAGCATGTGGGAGCCATCATGGGTATCCAGATCCCGCTGTTGGTTATTGACCTAAGAGCGTCTCGGTCATGTCTGCATGTCTCCCGAACCCGTAGGGTCTACACACTTAAGGTTCGGTGACGCTAGGGTTATTAGGAAGACTAGTATGTGACTACCGAATGTTGTTCGGAGTCCCGGATGGGATCCTGGACGTCACGAGGAGCTCCGGAAGGGTCCGGAGGTAAAGATTTATATATGGGAAGTTGTCAAACGGACACCGGGAAGTTTCGGGGTCATACCGGTATTGTACCGGGGCCACCGGAAGGGTTCCGGGGGTCCACCGGGAGGGGCCACCCCTCCCGGGGGGCCACATGGGCTGCATGGGGCAGGGAGCCAGCCCCTGGTGGGCTGGGCGCACCCCCTCCCTTGGGCCCTTGCGCCTAGGGTTGAGGGGGGAACCCTAGAGGGGGCGCCCTCCTTGGCTTGGGGGGCAAGCCACCCTCTCCCCCTCTCCCCTTGGCCGCCGCACCCCCCCTAGATGGGTTCTAGGGGGCCGGCCCCCTTCTCCCTTCCCCCTATAAATAGAGGGGTGAGGGGAGGGCAGCCAGACCACCCTCCAAGGCGCAGCCCTCCCCTCCCCAACACCTCTCCTCCTCCGTTGTGTGCTTGGAGAAGCCCTGTCGGAGTACTGCCTCTCCA
>NW_021207910.1:0-950 GCF_002162155.2 Triticum dicoccoides
AACATGAATGAGTAGGCACAACAGGGCTCAAACAACTCCTACTCATGCTAGTGGGTTTCATCTATTTACTGTGGCAATGACAGGTCATGCAGAGGATAAAGGGGTTCAACTACCGCAGCATGTAACAGTTGAATCGGTGTTGTCCTAATGCATTAAAAAGAGAGCAGGAGCGAGAGAGTAGGGTTGTATCGGAATGAACAAGGGGGTTTTGCTTGCCTGGCACTTCTGAAGATAACATTGAGTCTTCATCAGTGTCAACGATCACATCATCGGTATCACGTCTATCGAGAGGGGACAAATACCGGCAACACAGAAGGGAACACAATCAATGCAATGCACAATATGATGCATGATCATGACATGGCAATATGAATGTGTTTTGAGCTAATGCAACTAGCAATAGATTAAATGAAGTTGGTTTGAATACAAGATTCAAATTCAAACTCCATATGTGATTATTTAAATGCCCTTTACTTGATTTGTGTTAAACAGCAGCTATAAGTTGTTCTAACATGCATGAAAATGGTACATATGGATTCCTTGAATTTTTCTGATAATTTTTCATATATAAATTATTTAATTTGGAGTTACGGTTAATTTTCTATGATTTTTAGAAGTTTTAGGCATTTTCTGGAATTTCCTGAATATAATTAAATCCAGAAAATACTTTATGACATCAGCAGTGCGTCATGCTTGCATCAGCAAGTCAACAGGGCTGCCCCGGGTCAAACCTGACCAGGGGGTCCCATTAGTCAGCGTCACAGGTTAACAGGGGGGTTTATTTTAGTTTAATTAAGGATTAGGGCACTAGGGCCCACATGTCAGTGGCTCTGGGGTTAGATTAGGTGGTGATTAGCTTAAGCTAATCACCTGATGGCGGGGGCCCACCTGTCAGTGTCAGCAGAGGGGGGGTAGTTAAAATAAAATAACTAAACTAATTAACAGGGGGG
>NW_021207911.1:0-1092 GCF_002162155.2 Triticum dicoccoides
TTTGAGGTGGCGCACACGAGTCCACATATTCACCATATCAATACACCACTATGGATCCGCCCCCGTCTCCCTACGAGAACGCCATCCATAGCACTCACGCTTATCTTGCGTATTTTAGAGTATCCACTTTCACTTGTCTATGAACTGATATAAGCAACCCAGAAGTCCTTTTCCGCGGACACGGCTATTCGAATAGATGATGTTAACCCTGCAGGGGTGTACTTCTTCACACACGCTCTCACCACTTACCGCCGTTTACACGACATGTACTCGGCAACCTTCAAGCGGAAGCCCAACGTGGGTGTCGGCCACGGCCTGCCTAAACACTCGAGTCTCTAGTCCAGGTTTATCGCCTATTCGGGTTCCATCCATGAGGAGATCCGGCCGGAGTTTCACTCACAGCCCCAAACGATGTGAACAGGGTTCCCGAGACACCAATCGGGCGCCCGGTACACCGTGCCACGTGCCTACCGCATCACAGCCCACCCCTACGGTCAGCGCTGCCCACGGCCTCCAGCATACTACAAACACCAGAAACTACTTGCAACTCCTGGACAGAGGACAAGGGTGATTAAGAAGCCGAGAGGGTCCATTGGTTTCGGGCCCAATGCGTGGTAGTAGCTGAATCATGGATCACAAACACAGAACTCAATTCCTGAGGACGGCTGCAATGAGACAACCCACCATGTACTCCTACATGGCCTCTCACCGCTACCTTTACCAAATCGTGTTCACACACTTAGCTCACACACAGTAGGACATGTTCACACACCTCTGATTCATCCCCGATGAATCAGACCTGACTCAACTCTAAGCAGTAGCAGGCATGACAAACAAACATGAATGAGTAGGCACAACAGGGCTCAAACAACTCCTACTCATGCTAGTGGGTTTCATCTATTTACTGTGGAATGACAGGTCATGCAAAGGATAAAGGGGTTCAGCTACCGCAGCAAGTAACAGATGAATCGATGTTGTCCTAATGCAGTAAAAGAGAGCAGGAGCGAGAGAGTGGGATTTTATCGGAATGAACAAGGGGGTTTTGCTTGCCTGGCACTTCTGAAGATAACATTGAGTCTTCATCAGTGTCAA
>NW_021207912.1:0-1039 GCF_002162155.2 Triticum dicoccoides
GCAGGCTCGCTGGATGGGGTCACCGTGAGGGTCGCCGCGAAATGCATGTCGACTTCGAGGGTCGACTCGCCGACTTTGAAAGAGCAAACCTAGTCGCGCTACAACACATAGACGTGGTCGATCCTTGGGTGGTAGAGCACAAAACCTTTATTAAGAAGACGTACAATGACCGAGGCCAACAGAGGACGGACGAAGATATACTCAAAGAGCACAACTCATGTTTCACGCGTTGGTTCAAGCAGAAGCTTCTGTCGTACCCTTTACATGAGGATTCTTCCGCGGAAGAACAACTCATATTCGCCTTGTCACAGGGCGCCGAGCACAACCTGATGACCTATGAGGCGTACGATATCAACGGCTACACATTCTACACCGAGGCCAAGGACATGAAGAGCGATGGTTATCAGAACTCCGGGGTAACGATGGAATCCTACACCGGTAACGACAAGGACAGATACTACGGAAGGATCGAGGAGATCTGCGAGCTGAGCTACGCTGGAGAGAAGGTCCCGATGTTCCGTGTCAGATGGGCCAAGAACGTCATAAAAGAAGACCGGTATTTCTCCACCATGGTTATACCCGAAGCCAAATCCAAGACCGCGGGCGCAAACGTCACCGCGAAAAATGAGCCATGGGTACTGGCTTCCCAAGTGGACCAATGCTTCTTCATTACCGACCCGCCAAAGCCCAGTCGTGTTGTCGTGAGGAGAGGCAAAAGGAAGATCATCGGAATGGATGGAGTAGCCAATGAGCAAGACTTCGACAAGTATGGCGACCCGAGGATCGAACATGACGACGATGATGAAGTAGCAGCATACACCACAAGAAGAAGCAGGACCACCCTACCTAAAGGACGTCCGTTCCATAGAAGAACTCCATTTGCGAAAAAGAAGGGCAAGAAGATTGTGAACAGATAGCTAGCTAAGATCGATTGTATTTAAATCGTAGCCTTCATTTCTCGATTGTATTTCATGGGTACTTTTTGAACTATCATGAATATTTTTAAATTTCATGGACACTCGATCTCGATCCCCCTCCA
>NW_021207913.1:0-1106 GCF_002162155.2 Triticum dicoccoides
TAGATTGGATTTTTCTGATCATTTTTCATATATAATTTGTCCAATTTGGAGTTACAGAATAAAAGTTATGAATTTTTGAAGTTTAAATAATATTCTGGAATTTCCTGATTTAAATTAAATCCAGAAAATCAATTACTGCGTCAGCCTGACGTCAGTGTGACGTCAGCAGGTCAACGGAACTGGTCCAGGTCAAACCTGACAGTGGGTCCCGCATGTCAGGGTGATTATTTTAATTAAAACTTAGTTAAAACTAATCCTGTTTAATTAACAGGGCTGGGCCCCACCTGTCATTGACTCAGGGGAGTCAACCAGGGCCCACCCGTGGTCAAAGTGGATGTCGGCTGCCGGCGTTTAGTCGCCGGCGAGCCCGACGCGGCGGCGGAAGTGGTTTTGGTCATTTCGGCCACCAGAGGGGCCGCGGAGACCACCGGAGTGGAGCTGAGGCCAACCCGCAGCTCTTGGCGGGGCCCGTTGGGGTCGGGGTGGCCGGAGTCGACGGCGGTGAGCTCGGCTGCGGCCGCCGGGGTTCGGTCGTGCACGGGAACGGTGCTGGAGCTCGAAGTCGAGCAAAGCGAGGCGCTAGGGATGCTCTACGGGGTCTTGCGAACTCGTTGGACTCGCCGGGGTGACCAAATGGTCACCGGAGCTGCGTCGACGGCAAGCTCGGCGACGGCGGAGGTTCGGCCGTGGTGGGGAGGTGGCTACGGTGAGGGAACGAGGGGAAGGAGAGGGGGAAACGATGGCGTAGCTCACCGCGGTTGCAGTGGGCGTCGAAGTGGGCTCGGGGACGCGCTGGAGACAGCGAATCGACGGCGACGGTGGTCGGAGCCCGAAGAGGGGAACGGCGACGTGGCGGCGATGCAGGGCTTCCGGGGAGCTGTGGAGCGGTGGGGAGGAAGAGGGAGTCGAGGCGGAGCTCCTGAGCTAGTCGGGGGAGCGAGGGGTGGTCGGAGACGGTGGCTATGGCGAACGGCGGCGAGTGTGGTGTTCGGCCGGGCGAGAGAGAGAGCGAGGGAGAGGAGAGGAGAGCCGGGGGAGAGTGAGAGAGAGCAGGGGGGAGGGCATGGCGTCGTCCAGGGCGTCGAGCGAGGAGGGGAGGCCAGGCA
>NW_021207914.1:0-2726 GCF_002162155.2 Triticum dicoccoides
GAGGAGGTCTCCTTCCCCAGCTCCGGCCGCCCCGATCCGCCTCGGCCTCCAGCTCGATTCACTTCGGTGAGGCCACCTCCGGCGTCCAAACCTCGTCCGTAGCCCTCTCTTGCACCCAGTAGTCTAACCCCCACCTCAATTTAATCTTTGCAGCCCTCTCCGACGAGCTCCATCCACGCCCGAACCACCGTCCGCCGGAGTTGAGACCGCCGTCGACGTGCTGCTCACCGGCGACCAACACCACCACCCACCGTTGCGGAAGGACACGGTGAGCACATTGGTAACCTCTGATCCCCATGCCTCGCTGTGGATCGCCGCCGGCGACCACAGCAGCTCTCGGGCGCCGACGAGCCTCGTCCCTCCCATTTGAAAATTTAAACATGACAAGTGGGACCCGCTGTCAGCCTCTCTGTCCTTTCTAAACGAAGCGTTATCTGAAAACGCCTTCTGCCAAATACGTTTTCTCTTCGGGCTGGCGTAATCGCTACCGAAGCGTTTTCTGCTTTTATAAACTAGCCCCTGGAAATCTTCTGTTTCATTACAGATAAGTCCCTGGACAAAAACCCTTATAACTTTTAGTCAGAAAAGTATTTTTGATTGATTCTTTTTCTGTTCTCTTTAAAATTTTGTCTAGTTTTTTATCAGATTTATTTGAAAAATATTTGGTTTACCTTATGTGCTCTCCTTGGTATTTACATTAGCGCATATATTTTCTTTAAACCGTAGATACCGAAGGAGGTGACGGAGCCGCGAACTTCACCGAGCTAGGCTCCGACTACTCTGAACCAGGCAAGCATGTTTGAACTTTTGATATGATGAGTGTCTTGGCATGTTTTGCATTTAGTTAGTTTCATGGCATGCCGGTGAGTATACCGATGAACGTTATTTTATGTGATAAGGAGGTAAGTGAGTTCGATGATCCATACGTGGATGAATGTGAATATGAATGGCCATGTGCTGGCATGAGAATGGGTACGACGGCAGTGTTGTAGCATGCCAGTCTTACGCCAGACTATGTGACTTCAGTGTCAAACCATATCGGTCCAGTACCTATCATTTCCTTCCTTGTACTACCACATGTTTTCCGCAAGGAATATGGTTTAGTAAGTTTCAAACCGCTTTCATGGTACACACCAAAGAGGAGAGGCCGTGATGATGGTTCCATGGCCCTGGATTAAAGCCAGTCATCCGGTCAGGGGGCATGGGTGTTTCCGGTTGGGACCGAGAGGGGGGCACCCCTTAGAGCGCGCGTATATAAATTTGATCCCATGCTATTCGAGATTGTGATCTCCCCGTCTCAAAAGTTTTTCTTGGACGATGAGTAGGGTGATTCCTAGCATCGAGAGGTAGGATGGGTGTGTACCGGTTAGCTGTGTTTTCTTCTGAAATACTGTAAACGGAACTAGTCCTTCGTGACTACGGAAATCCGTTGACTGTGGGAAAAATTTTGTACAAACTCTGCAGAGTCATATATTCCTCCAAATCATCTCTTCCATGTCAAGTTTCGTTCCTTCTTATCCTAATCAATTGTCAGCTTTGATGACAGAGACTCCGGTGAATCGCATGAGTGCTAAGTCCGGTTAAATGATTACTCCTGTGGATGGACTGACCCGTTTGTTTTCATGAATTGAATGTTTATTATGAGTATTATGTACTTGTGAATAAAAGCCCTTTATGTGATGTCGCTCAGACGTCCGACTGTGGCATTTCTTTTAAAGCCCTTTTTGTGATGTCGCTCAGACGTCCGACTGTGGCATTTCTTTTAAAGCCCTTTCTGCGATGTCGCTCAGACGTCCGACTGTGGCATTTCTTTTAAAGCCCTTTTTGTGATGTCGCTCAGACGTCCGACTGTGGCATTTCTTTTAAAGCCCTTTTTGAGATGTCGCTCAGACGTCCGACTGTGGCATTTCTTTTAAAGCCCTTTCTGCGATGTCGCTCAGACGTCCGACTGTGGCATTTCTTTTAAAGCCCTTTCTGCGATGTCGCTCAGACGTCCGACTGTGGCATTTCTTTTAAAGCCCTTTCTGCGATGTCGCTCAGACGTCCGACCGTGGCATTTCCTTTAAAAGCCCTTTATGTGGTGTCGCTAAGATGCCCGACTGTGGCATCATTTCCTTATTTTTATTTGTTCACCCTTCGAGGCGTCGCTTCAGACACCCGATCGATCCTTATTTATGTTCTGTGGAATTTCAGGCGGACTACCGCCGTTTTCCCTTTTTACTCACCCGTTATGCCAATTTTATTTATTGTGCATTAATGAATTAATGATGTTGCATCCATGCATGCATTTGTTATATCTTATGTCCGAACTGTCTTGCGAGTACTTTCAAAGTACTCACTGGCTTGTTGATTTGGCCAGATGCTGACGAAGGCGATCTCATGGATGAAGAGTTCGATAGCGAGTCCGACACTTAGAGGAGTCCCAGTCAGTCTCGTGCGACCCTGGATTTGGCCACTGTTTTATATCCGCTTCCGCTACCAAATAAATTCATCGAGCCTCTCCTCGACGCTCGATGAGATGACAGACGTAGAGTCTTGTATTTCTCTCCCCGCTGTGTTTTTCCACCACCAGCCTATCCTTGAGTCAGTAGTATGTCTCCACACCACTGTGTTCTGTCCGCCATTATGTATGATTATTGGCGTGCTTGTAATAATTTGGTTGAGCAACCGTAGTTCGACCCTGTAATATATTTTATGCTACTGGCTTATTGTATCAAGAATTTGTC
>NW_021207915.1:0-1616 GCF_002162155.2 Triticum dicoccoides
TCCCCCCTGCTCTCGCTCACTCTCCCCCGTTTCTCCCTCGCTCTCTCTCGCTCTCGGCCGAACACCACCGTCGCCGCCGTTCGCCGTAGCCACTGACTCCGGCCACCCCTCGCTCCCCCGAGTAGCTCAGAAGCTCCGCCTCGACTCCCTCTTCCTCCCCACCGCTCCACGAGTCCCCGGAAGCCCTGCATCGCCGCCACGTCGCCGTTCCCCTCTTCGAACTCCGACCACCGTCGCCGACGAATTCGCCGTCTCCAGCGCGTCCCCGAGCCCGCTTCGACGCCCACTGCAACCGCGGTGAGCTACGCCACCGTTTCCCCCTCTTCTCCCCCTCGTTCCCTCACCGTAGCTGCATCCCCACCTCGGCCGAACCTCCGCCGTCGCCGAGCTCGCCGTCGACGCAGCTCCGGTGACCATTTGGTCACCCCGGCGAGTCCAACGCGTTCACAGAACCCAGTAGAGCATCCCTAGCGCCTCACTTTGCTCGACTTCGAGCTCCAGCACCACTCCCGTGCACGACCGAACCCCGGTGGCCGCAGCTGAGCTCGCCGCCGTCGACTCCGGCCACCCCGACCCCAACGGACTCCACCAAGAGCCGCGGGTCGTCCTCAGCTTCACTCCGGTGGTCGCCACGTTCCATTTGGTGGCCGAAACGTCCAAAACCACTATCGCCGCCGCACTGTTGGTCGCCGCCGGCCAGAACTCCGGCGAGCTGACGTGGCCTAGTTAATTAACCACTAACCCACCACCTACAGACGCTGACAAGTGGGCCCCAGGGGTTAGTCAAAGCTAACCAGCCCGGGGTCAACGCGGGATTAGCCCCTGTGACACTGACGTGTGGACCCCACACGTCAGGTTTGACCCGAGCCAGCCCTGTTGACCTGCTGATGTCACTATGATGTCAGGCTGACGCAGTAAATGATATTTCTGGATTTAAATTAAATCAGGAAATTCCAGAATATTATTTAAACTTCAAAAATTCATAACTTTTATTCTGTAACTCCAAATTGGACAAATAATATATGAAAAATGATCAGAAAAATCCAATCTATCCATCTGTACCATTTTCATGCATGATCAAACAAGTTAAGTTGATGTTTTAATCAGAACAAGGAAAGGCACTTTAAAAGGCCATATTTGAATTTGAAATTTGAATCTTTGATTCAAATTTGTTCAAACCCTTCTGGTTTTAGTTGCATTAGCCAACACACTCATATTGCCATGTTTCATGCATGCATCATATTGTTGCATATTGTTTGGTGATGTTTGTGTATCGATGTCCTTTGCGACAGGATCTGTTCCCGAGGAGTACCGTGATTACCCTAACGAAGAACCGTATCCGTGCAACGAACCATCAGGCAAGCAACCAACCATTTGATCATATCGATACAATCCCATGTTCTCGCTCCTGCTCTCTTTTACTGCATTAAGACAACGCGATTCAAACTGCTGTGTGCTACGGTAGTTGAACCCATTTCCTCTGCATGACCTGTCATTGCCACAGTAACTAGATGAAACCCACTAGCATGTGTAGGAGTTGATTGAGCCATATGTATGTGTTGTTCCTACCTTGCTATGCCTGCTATGCTTAGAGTTGTGTCAGGTCTGGTTCATCT
>NW_021207916.1:0-1574 GCF_002162155.2 Triticum dicoccoides
CTTTAAGGTGTTAGAGAAAATAAATGATAATGCATATAAACTTGAGCTGCCTGCAGATTTTGGGGTTAGTCCCACTTTTAACATTGCAGATTTGAAGCCTTATTTGGGTGAGGAAGATGAGTTTCCGTCGAGGACGACTTCATTTCAAGAAGGGGAGGATGATGAGGACATCAATACCATTGTTACACCCACAGGCCCTGCTGCTATACATACTGGACCAATTACTAGAGCTCGCGCACGCCAACTAAATTACCAGGTACTTTCGTTTCTTGGTAATGATTCTAATGTTCATGAGAATATGATGCTGCCTAAATTGGATACATTTGTTTTGCTTACAAATGAAGGGCCTAGCTTGGAGAAGGATGAACATTGGAGCAAGAACAAGCATGGAGATGATGGCATGCGCAAGCGGAACAAGAACGGAGTTACAAGTGATGATTTCAGGACTTTGAAGCCACCACCATAATGGGTGCATGAAGCCTTGGACGAAATATACAAGATGCCACTTCATAAATTTCGTCCCGAGGCTATTTTAGGTGTTGCGTCACCTTATTATTGGGCCAGGCCCATGTAATTTCGAAATACATAAGTATAGGCTATTTTTAGAGTCCGTATGTGTGGGGAAACAAGAGATAGGGTTGATTTCGGACCCCTCCACCAAGGGCCACGAAATTCCCCCCTCTTCCTCCATATATACAGCCCTTAGGGCATCGTTTAGACTTTGGGTTTTGTTTAGATTAAAAGTTCGCCATAGCTGCAACTTCGCGTACTTCGTTTGTGTTCAACGACCAGACAAAGGCGTCACAGAACCCCACCTTGATCAATAAAGTTTTCATCTTATATTCGCAATATCCAGATTGCAATCTTAGTTTCTTGCTTGTTCTTCGTTTGCTCGCAGGAAACAGACCCTCGTGGTCAGGTTGATCGTGCTCCGGCGTGGTCAATAACCTCTCGGAGTTGGTTTAGCGATTGCTAAGGCGCGACGTCCTCGCACGTTCGTAGTCGGATCGTCAAAGTCGACTTCCACCAAAGCGATATCCATCATCTCATCGAAAGACGGGACACCTTTGCCTTTATCACCTGGAGATCTTGTTTGGTTACATTTGCGTAAGGATAGATTTCCTGATTTGCGCAAATCAAAGCTAATGCCATGTGCTGATGGTCCCTTTAAGGTGTTAGAGAAAATAAATGATAATGCATATAAACTTGAGCTGCCTGCAGATTTTGGGGTTAGTCCCACTTTTAACATTGCAGATTTGAAGCCTTATTTGGGTGAGGAAGATGAGTTTCCGTCGAGGACGACTTCATTTCAAGAAGGGGAGGATGATGAGGACATCAATACCATTGTTACACCCATAGGCCCTGCTGCTATACATACTGGACCAATTACTAGAGCTCGCGCACGCCAACTAAATTACCAGGTACTTTCGTTTCTTGGTAATGATTCTAATGTTCATGAGAATATGATGCTGCCTAAATTGGATACATTTGTTTTGCTTACAAATGAAGGGCCTAGCTTGGAGAAGGATGAACATTGGAGCAAGAACAAGCATGGAGATGATGGCATGCGCAAG
>NW_021207917.1:0-1240 GCF_002162155.2 Triticum dicoccoides
TTTTGAAAGCAATAAGAGGCAATTGATATCGTTTCGTCCCCAAAGGTGGAACGTTCCCTACCGAAACCATCACGCTCGTTGTGAGAAGCTCTAGTTTGCGATAAGCTTATACCCAAACCTGCCCCAAATGGGACAAAATTTTTACCACAGCATGTTGATGCCTCTCCATGATAGCATGCCAAGTTTCATGAATTTAATACGAGTTTTCAATTTACTAGAATTTAAAAACCAAGTATCTCAATGTTTGCCGCCGAGTGACAGTGGCAGGGTGTTTGAAATTCATTCACATTTCTTGCATGGGTCGTAAGCATGCTCCCAAGGACACATATTTGATTTTTCAACTAGTTTATAGCACTGGAGAATATGCATGTAGTTCAAACCTGAATTATGCACATAAAATGCCTGGAAAACCCAGTTAATGTATAAAATGTCCAAACGAACCGCAAAAAAATCCAAAATTGAACACAACACTCTTGTTGTTCTATGTTGACACTCTAAATTTTTTGAAAGTAATTAGAGGCAACGAATATCGTTTCGTCCCCAAAGGTGGCATGTTCCCTACCGAAACAATCACGCTTGTTGTGAGAAGCTCTGGTTTGTGAGAAGCTTATACCCAAACGTGCCCCAAATGGGACAAAAAATTTACCACAGCATGTTGATGCCTCACCATGATAGCATGCCAAGTTTCATGAATTTCAGACGAGTTTTGGAATTACTAGAATTTAAAAACCAGGTATCTCAATGATTGCGGCCGTGTGACGGTGGCAGGGTGTTTGAAATTCATTCCCATTTCTTGCATGTTATCTAATCATGCACCCAAGGACACATATTTGATTTTTCAACTAGTTTATATGCACTGGAGAATGTGCATGTAGTTCAAATTTGAAATATGCACATAAAATGCCTGGAAAACCCACTTAATCTATAAAAATGTCCAAACGAACCCCGAAAATTTCCAAAATTGAACACAACACTCTTGTTGTTCTATGTTGACACTCAAAATTTTTTGAATGCAATAAGAGGCAATGGATATCGTTTCGTCCCCAAAGGTGGCACGTTCCCTACCGAAACCATCACGCTTGTTGTGAGAAGCTCTGGTTTGGGAGAAGCTTATACCCAAACCTTCCCCAAATGGGACAAAAAATTTACCACAACATGTTGATGCTGCTCCATGATAGCATGCCAAGTTTCATGAATTTAATACGAGTTTTGGATTTACTAGAATTTAAAAACCAAGTAT
>NW_021207918.1:0-950 GCF_002162155.2 Triticum dicoccoides
CTCGAGGGGACGAGGGGGAGGCGATGGCCGGGGTGGTGTTCGTCGGCGGCGGCGATAGTGCTCGGGTTCGGGAGAGAGAGGGAGAGAGACGAGCTCGGGGAGAGAGTGAGATCCAGGGAGAGGAGGGGAAAGCGAGAGGGAGCGTGGGGCGGCGTCGTGGGGTCGCTAGGAGGGCCGCGAAGCAGGAGGTGGCGTCGGGGCTCTCGGGCGCGCGCCACGCCTCGCCTCTGCCTACTGGCAGAGGAAGACGACGAGCGGCGAGGGGGTTTGCGGTGGTGGGCTGGGCCACCAGCTGGGCCAGCGATGGGGGGGGGGGCAAAGCTGGGCCGGTTCGTGGCGCCAGGTAAGCTGGGCTTCTCTCTCTCTCTCTCTCTTTTTATTTACTGTTTTCTATTTTTGTTCTGTTTTACTTAATTGGCACTGAATTTTAATTCAAACAGAATTTGAAAACAGTGCCTAAACTTCCCTGGATATTTTTAAGTCACCTAATGGACTTCTCCACACATAATAAAAATATCTCAGGTCATTTGAAAATATATTCATTATATATTATGAATATAACTCCAAATTCAAATAGAATATTGATTTAAAATCAGAGCCCAATAATTCCTTAGAAATGTCCCAAAATTTTGGTTTGATTTATAACTCTTGCCAAAATTGTCAGAGCTATTTCTAGGGCATTTTGGATTTACTGATTGCAATTTTAGGGTTTCTTGCCCCTCTTTTATTTAAGTTTTGAGGCTTCTGAATTCCTCAGTTCAAATTTTCAGAATTTAAACATGATGCACACATGAGCTAGCCTAGAGCACTACCAGCAACTAGGGATGTGACAACTCACCCCCACTAAACAAGAATCTCGTCTCGAGATTCAAGCGTAGGGTAAGGTGGAGGGGGAACGCGACCTAGCACAAACTTCACGATCCAGGGTGCACTTCAAATGAACGTTGATT
>NW_021207919.1:0-953 GCF_002162155.2 Triticum dicoccoides
CGTCCATAGAGAACTTCAAAAGGGGCTTTACCCAAGCTAGATTGATAGCTGTTGTTATAAGCGAATTCGGCAAATGGAAGGCACTTCTCCCAATCCATTCCGAATGAGATAACAGAGGCTCGAAGCATGTCTTCTAGAATCTGGTTGACGCGTTCCACTTGACCGCTCGACTGAGGGTGGAAGGCGGTGCTAAAGGAGAGACGGGTTCCCATAGCATTTTGGAAACTTTCCCAAAATCGAGAGGTGAAAAGACTTCCTCGATCCGAGTTAATTTCCAAAGGAACACCATGGAGAGACACTATTCGGGAGATGTATAAGTCTGCCAGCTGACTAGCGGTTATACTCTCACGAACAGGTAAGAAATGGGCTACTTTGGAAAGACGATCGACCACGACGAAGATAGCATTATTCCCTCTCTTAGTCCTGGGAAAACCGGTAATGAAATCCATAGCAATTTTATCCCATTTCCATTCAGGAATAGCTAGGGGTTGAAGGGTGCCAGCAGGCCGTTGATGCTCTGCTTTTACACGACGACAGACGTCGCAATTAGCAATATACTGAGCAATTTCTCTCTTCATCCTAGTCCACCAGAACCTCTAGCGTAGGTCCTGATACATCTTAGTACCACCGGGATGAATAGTGAGAGGAGATTCATGAGCCTCCTTAAGGATCAACTGCCGTAGATGCTGGTTCTTGGGAACCACTAGACGGTTCTCAAAGTACACAACACCATGATCATTTGTGGAGAAACAACTAGCACCTCCGCTAGCAATGTTCTCCTTGATCTTAGCTATTCCCTTATCTCGCTTCTGGGCAGCAATGATTTGATCCGTAAGAGTAGGTTTCGCCACCAAGGTGGAAAGAAATCCTTGAGGAACAATGTGGAGGTTAAGCTTCCGAAATTCCTCATGGAGAAGCGGTTGACTTTGTTGTAACATCAGATTGTTACAATA
>NW_021207920.1:0-1040 GCF_002162155.2 Triticum dicoccoides
CCACTCGGTAGTCTTCAAGCCAAGTTTCAGGCTTAGACTCACCAGTGAACTTGCTGACTCCTGTTGCCAACCTGAAATTGGGGGGGATAACTGCGGCTCTGATAGCTCTGCTGAAACATTCAGGACCAGAAACATGTACTCGACTGCTCGCGGGTACATCTCTGTCGAGTGCACCTCGATGGGCTCTGTTCCGGTCGACCAACCCTTGCACGATAACGGATCGCGCGTCGAAGCCTGGCTCTCTGGGGTCAACTGGAACCCTACGCCCTGTACTGTACTGACGCCTATCATCTGGCTGCCGAGGAGCGTAAGACCCACCCCTCGGAGGGGAATAGGGCACTCGACGCCTATCATCTCGGTCGAGTCTGTAGCCATATTGATCTCGCCGATTCTCACGCCCTTCGCGCCGCGGAGGCGATCTGGGGCTGTGAGCCGACTGAACCGTATTCACAGTGACGGATCGACTGTGAATTCTGTTGCGCGACTGAGACACGGCTGAATTCTGATCTCCTGCTGCTCGGAGCAGATCCCTGATCTGCAGCAAACCTCTGCCAGCTTCCGACTGCGAAGGCTGAATGGACTCTGCTATACGGGTCGCAGCTGCTAAATTCTGAATTGGGGTTCGATATACCTGAGTCGGCGGGAAGAGTTGACGTCGACTGGTGTCGGGAACTCGTTGCCGCGCGCTCGTCGAGTGCTCGCTGAAGGTTCTCCAGTCGAGTGCGCTCGGCCAAATTGGCGAGACGCGCCTCCTCTAAGGCACGAGCCTCGGGGGTTTCTCCTGCGATGGGAATACGCAGGGGATCTTCGTTCCTGCGGCGAAGCTCTTCTCTTTGCAGAGAGTCGAGTGGCTCGGGCTGATACTCTTCGTAGCCTCGTGCAGGATCGCCGCCGTCACCTGCTCCACCACCACGGGCGAAGCCAGGAGGGCTGTGGGGCCCGTCGACCATCAAGATTTCCGCCGCTGGATCACTGCTTCCGCACTCGGATGCAGTCTCTACGGAGCCAGTCGACTGATCGAACAAGCCGTAGAGAGATTC
>NW_021207921.1:0-1209 GCF_002162155.2 Triticum dicoccoides
AATTTTAATGCGTTCCTTGAGAAAGCAAAGTTGAAAGATGATGGTAGCAATTACACGGACTGGGTCCGTAACTTGAGGATTATCCTCATTGCTGCACAGAAGAATTACGTCCTGGAAGCACCGCTAGGTGCCAGGCCTGCTGCTGGAGCAACGCCAGATGTTATGAACGTCTGGCAGAGCAAAGCTGATGACTACTCGATAGTTCAGTGTGCCATGCTTTACGGCTTAGAATCGGGACTTCAACGACGTTTTGAACGTCATGGAGCATATGAGATGTTCCAGGAGTTGAAGTTAATATTTCAAGCAAATGCCCGGATTGAGAGATATGAAGTCTCCAATAAGTTCTATAGCTGCAAGATGGAAGAGAACAGTTCTGTCAGTGAGCATATACTCAAAATGTCTGGGTATAATAATCACTTGATTCAATTGGGAGTTAATCTTCTGGATGATTGCGTTATTGACAGAATTCTCCAATCACTGCCACCAAGCTACAAGAGCTTCGTGATGAACTATAATATGCAAGGGATGAACAAGACTATTCCCGAGCTCTTCGCAATGCTGAAAGCTGCGGAGGTAGAAATCAAAAAGGAGCATCAAGTGTTGATGGTTAACAAGACCACTAGTTTCAAGAAAAAGGGCAAAGGGAAGAAAAAGGGGAACTTCAAGAAGAACGGCAAGCAAGTTGCTGCTCAAGAGAAGAAACCCAAGTCTGGACCTAAGCCTGAAACTGAGTGCTTCTACTGCAAGCATACTGGTCACTGGAAGCGGAACTGCCCCAAGTATTTGGCGGATAAGAAGGATGGCAAGGTGAACAAAGGTATATGTGATATACATGTTATTGATGTGTACCTTACTAGAGCTCGCAGTAGCACCTGGGTATTTGATACTGGTTCTGTTGCTAATATTTGCAACTCGAAACAGGGACTACGGAATAAGCGGGCACTGGCAAAGGACGAGGTGACGATGCGCGTGGGAAACGGTTCCAAAGTCGATGTGATCGCAGTCGGCACGCTACCTCTACATCTACCTTCGGGATTAATATTAGACCTAAGTAATTGTTATTTGGTGCCAGCGTTGAGCATGAACATTATATCTGGATCTTGTTTAATGCGAGACGGTTATTCATTTAAATCAGAGAATAATGGTTGTTCTATTTATATGAGTAATATCTTTTATGGTCATGCACCCTTGAAGAGTGGTCTATTCTTA
>NW_021207922.1:0-8046 GCF_002162155.2 Triticum dicoccoides
TGAGTGAGAAAATCTCATTGTAGTCAACACCTTGAACTTGTCAAAAACCTTTCGCGACAAGTCGAGATTTGTAGATAGTAACACTACCATCAGCATCCGTCTTCCTCTTGAAGATCCATTTATTCTCAATGACTCACCGATCATCAGGCAAGTCAATCAAAGTCCACACTTTGTTCTCATACATGGATCCCATCTCAGATTTCATGGTCTCAAGCCATTTCGCGGAACCTGGGCTCATCATCGCTTCCTCATAGTTCGTAGGTTAGTCATGGTCAAGTAACATGACCTCCAGAACAAGATTACCATACCACTCTGGTGCGGACCTTACTCTGGCTGACCTACGAGGTTCGATAGTAACTTGATCTGAAGTTTCATGATCATCGTCATTAACTTCCTCACTAATTGGTGTGGGCATCACTAGAACTTATTTCTGTGATGAACTTCTTTCCAATTCGGGAGTAGGTACAATTACCTCATCAAGTTCTACTTTCCTCCCACTCACTTCTTTCGAGAGAAACTCCTTCTCTAGAAAGGATCCATTCTTAGCAACGAATGTCTTGCCTTCGGATCTGTGATAGAAGGTGTACCCAACATTTTATTTTGGGTATCCTATGAAGATGCACTTCTCCGATTTGGGTTCGAGCTTATCAGGTTGAAACTTTTTCACATAAGCATCGCAACCCCAAACTTTAAGAAACGATAGCTTAGGTTTCTTGCCAAACCATAGTTCATACGGTGTCGTCTCAACGGATTTAGATGGTGCCCTATTTAACATGAATGTAGCTATCTCTAATGCATAACCCCAAAACGATAGTGGTAAATCGGTAAGAGACATCATAGGTTGCACTATATCCAATAATGTACGGTTATGACATTTGGACACACCATTATGCTGTGGTGTTCCAGGTGGCATGAATTTGTGAAACTCCACATTGTTTTAATTGAAGGCCAAACTCGTAACTCAAATATTTGCCTCCGGGATCAGATTGTAGAAACTTTATTTTCTTGTCACGATGATTTTCCACTTCACTCTGAAATTCTTTGAAATTTTCAAATGTTTAAGACTTATGTTTCATCAAGTAGATATACCCATATCTACTCAAATCGTCCGTGACAGTTAGAAAATAACGATACCCGCCGCGAGCCTCAAAACTCATCGGACCGCATACATCAGTATGTATTATTTCCAATAATTCAGTTGCTCACTCCATTGTTCTAGAGAACGGAGTCTTAGTCATCTTGCCCATGAGGCATGGTTCGCAAGCATCAAGTGGTTCATAATCAAGTGATTCCAAAAGTCCATCCGCATGGAGTTTCTTCATGCGCTTCACACCAATATGACCTAAACGGCAGTGCCACAAGTATGTTGCACTATCATTATCAACTTTGCATCTTTTGGCATCAATATTATGTGTATCACTACGATCCAGATTCAATAAACCATTTATATTAAGTGTATGACCATAGAAGGTTTTATTCATGTAAACAGAACAACAATTATTCTTTGACTTAAATGAATAACCATATTGCAATAAACATGATCCAATCATATTCATGCTCAACACAAACACCAAATAACATTTATTTTAGGTTCAACACTAATCCCGAAGGTAAAGGAAGTGTGCGATGGTGATATTATCAACCTTGGAATCACTTCCAACACACATCGCCACCTTGCCCTTAACTAGTCTCTGTTTATTTTGCAACTCCCGTTTCGAGTTACTACTCTTAGCAACTGAACCAGTATCAAATACCGAGGGGTTGCTATAAACACTAGCAAAGTACACATCAATAACATGTACATCAAATATACCTTTGTTCACTTTGACATCCTTCTTATCCGCCAAATACTTGGGGCATTTCCTCTTCCTGTGATTAGTCCATTTACAGTAGAAGCACTCAGTCTCAGGCTTGGGTCCAGACTTGGCCTTCTTCATTTGAGCAGCAACTTGCTTGCCTTCTTCTTGAAGTTCCCTTTCTATCCCTTTACACTTTTCTTAAAACTAGTGGTCTTGTTAACCATCAACACTTGATTTTCTTTCTTGATTTCTACCTTCGCCGATTTCAGCATCGTGAAGAGCTCGGGAATTACTTTTGTCATCCCTTGCATATTATAGTTCATTACGAAGTTCTAGTAACTTGGTGATAGTGACTAGAGAACTTTGTCAATTACTATCTTATCTTGGAAGATTAACTCCCACTTGATTCAAGCAATTGTAGTACCCAGACAATCTGAGCACATGCTCACTGGTTGAGCTATTCTCCTCCATATTGTAGGCAAAGTACTGTCAGAGGTCTCATACCTCTTGACATGGGCATGAGTCTGAAATACCAATTTCAACTCTTGGAACATCTCATATGCTCTATGGCGTTCAAAACGTCTTTGAAGCCCAATTCTAAGCCATAAAGCATGGTGCACTAAACTATCAAGTAGTCATCATATTAAGCTTGCCAAACGTTCATAACGTCTACATATGCTCCTGCAATTGGTCTGTCACCTAGAGGTGCATCAAGGACATAATTCTTCTGTGCAACAATGAGGATAATCCTCGGATCACGGACCTAGCCCGCATCATTGCTACTAACATATTTCAACTTAATTTTCTCTAGGAACATATCATAAATAAAACGGGGAAGCTATACGCGAGCTATTGATCTACAACATAGATATGCAAATACTACTAGGGCTAAGTTCATGATAAATTAAAGTTTAATTAATCATATTACTTAAGAACTCCCACTTAGATAGACATCCCTCTAATCATCTAAGTGATCACGTGATCCAAATCAACTAAACCAGGTCCGATCATCACGTGAGATGGAGTAGTTTTCAATGATGAACATCACTATTTTGATCATATCTACTATATGATTCACACCCCACCTTTCGGTCCCAGTGTTCCGAGGCCATATCTGCATACGCTAGGCTCGTCAAGTTTAACCCGAGTATTCTGCATGTGCAAAACTGGCTTGCACCAGTTGTATGTGAATGTAGAGCTTATCACACTCGATCATCATGTGGTGTCTTGGCACGAAGAACTGTTGCAACGGTGCATACTCAGGGAGAACACTATACCTTGAAATTTAGTGAGAGATCATCTTATAATGCTACCGTCAATCAAAGCAAAATAAGATGCATAAAGGATAAACATCACATGCAATCAATATAAGTGATATGATATGGCCATCATCATCTTGTGCCTTTGATCTCCATCTCGAAAGCACCGTCATGATCACCATCGTCACCGGCTTGATACCTTGATCTCCATCGAAGCATCGTTGTCGTCTCGCCAACTATTGCTTCTATGACTATCGCTACCGCTTAGTGATAAAGTAAAGCAATTACATGGCGATTGCATTTCATACAATAAAGCGACAACCATATGGCTCCTACCAGTTGCCGATAACTGTTACAAAACATGATCATCTCATACAACAATTTATATATCATCACGTCTTGACCATATCACATCAAAACATGCCCTGCAAAACCAAGTTAGACGTCCTCTACTTTTTTGTTGCAAGTTTTACGAGGCTGCTACGGGCTTAGCAAGAACCGTTCTTACCTACGCATCAAAACCACAATGATTTTTCGTCAAGTGTGCTCTTTTAACCTTCAACAAGGACCGGGCGTAGCCACACTCGATTCAACTAAAGTTGGAGAAACAGACACCCACTAGCCACCTGTGTGCGAAGCACGTCGGTAGAACCAGTCTCATGAATGCGTTCATGTAATGTCAGTCTGGGCTGCTTCATCCAACAATACCACCGAATCAAAGTATGACATGCTGATAAGCAGTATGACTATTATCTTCCACAACTCTTTGTGTTCTACTCGTGCATATAACATCTACGCATAAACCTGGCTCGGATGCCACTGTTGGGGAACGCAATAATTTCAAAAAAAATCCCATGATCACGCAAGATCTATCTAGGTGATGCATAGCAACAAGCAGGAAGAGTGTGTCCACGTACCCTCATAGACCGAAAGCGGAAGCGTTATATCAACGCGGTTGATGTAGTCGTACGTCTTCATGATCCGACTGATCTCAACACCGAACGTACGACACCTCCGTGTTCAGCACACGTTCAGCTCGATGACGTCCCTCGTACTCTTAATCCAGTTGAGGCCGAGGGAGAGTTTCGTCAGCATGATGCCATGGCGACGGTGATGATGAAGTTACCGGCGCAGGGCTTCGCCTAATCACTACGATGATATGACCGAGGTGGTAAACTGTGGAGGGGGGCACCGCACACGGCTAAGAGATTGTCTGTTGTGCTTTGGGGTGCCCCCTTGCCCCTGTATATAAAGGAGGGAGGAGGAGGCTGGCCACTAGGGGCGTGCCAAGGGAGGTGGGGAGTCCTACTAGGACTCCACTCCTGGTAGGATTCGCCCCCCCTCTTTTTTCCTTTTACCGGAGAAGGAAAGGGGAAAGGAGAGGGAGAAAGAGAAGGAAAGGGGGGCACTGTCGGTGTCAAAACTGGCGGATCTCGGGTAGGGGGTCTCGAACTATGCGTCTAAGGTCGATGGTAACAGGAGACGGGGGACACCATGTTTACCCAGGTCCGGGCCCTCTCTATGGAGGTAATACCCTACTTCCTGCTTGATTGATCTTGATGGATATGAGTATTACAAGAGTTGATCTACCACGAGATCGTAATGGCTAAACCCTATATGATTATGATTGTGATTGCCTCTACGGACTAAACCCTCCCATTTATATAGACACTAGAGGGGGCTAGGGTTACATAAGGTCGGTTACAAAGAAAGGAATATACATACTGAATTGCCAAGCTTGCCTTCCATGCCAAGGAGAGTCCCATCCGGACACGGGAAGAAGTCTTCTATCTTGTATCTTCATAGCCCAATAGTCCGGCCCATGTATATAGTCCGGCTGCCTGAGGACCCCTTAATCCAGGACTCCCTCAGTAGCCCCTGGACCAGGCTTCAATGACGAGGTGTCCGGTGCGCAGATTGTCTTTTGCATTGCAAGGCGGGTTCCTTCTCCGAATACTCCAACATAGTCTTTGAACACAGAAAACGTGTCCGACTCTGCAAAATAAATCCAACATACAACCGTAGAGAGGATAATATTTCACGAGTCCAATCCGCTGAAAACTTTTCGTAGCGTGACATCACTTCACCGCCCGGTCATTATTCGAACTGTTTTTCCGCCTGCCGCTCCGTGTTTCGAGGTGCAGTTTCATTGGCACATCTTGTCAAAGCAGAGATCGTGTCCCCTTATTGCGGGATTCTCATCAATAGGGTGTTGGTAACCCAACCGTTCTGTTGGCATGATTCCTTGGGAATAGGCATGTTTTAAGGCCCAGGAGGGACGTTTGATATCCCATTGCCTTTTTAAAGGGGCAAAGATTCGTCCTTCTTCATCTATACCAAGCCTTTCCTCAAATTTTCCCTCCTCGAGTTCTAGCACCCAAGGTTCAAGCTAATCGCTTCTCACCTCCCAGTCATGTCCGAACCCAGACCTCAAGGCCGGTGGGTGGCTTCCTCCGTCATAGAGGAGGATATCATGAAGCCCAGGGAGGCAAGATACCTGACCGCGGAAATCCTCCACAGGCTTCCTGCTCAAGGGCAGGTTATTCCTACCCCCAGATCTGGAGAGAGGGTTGTATTCCTCTCCTACTTCCTCCGAGGGTTAGGGTTTGCTCTTCATCCCTTCGTTCGAGGGCTCATGTTCTATTACGGGCTAGATTTCCACGATCTAGCTCCAGACTCCCTCCTCCACGTCTCGGCGTTCATTATCACATGCGAGGCCTTCCCCCGAATTCCCCCACACTACGGCTTGTGGCTCAAGACCTTTCATGTGAAGCCAAAGGTGATCGACGGGAAACAGGCGGAGTGCAGCAGTGCTGCAGTGAGCAAACTCGCCAATGCTAGCTGGCAAAAGGGCACCTTCACAGAAACTTCCGACCTGTGGCAATGGGAGTGGTTTTACATTACTGAACCTCGCGGTAACAAGTGGGCAGCCACACCTGCGTTCCGATCCGGCCCTCCATTACAGCTTGCATAATGGATTAACAAGGGGCTGGACTAGGGATCCGTTGATGAAGTGAGGACACTGCAAAGCAGCATTCGGAGCCTTATCGAAAAGGACACCGGTCTCATCAACATAATCCAAGTAATGCTAGTCCGTCGGGTCCTGCCGTGCCAGCGATGGCCTCTCCGTATGTGGGAGTTCAATCCAGAAGGACCACGAACCCATCAGCACCTTCCTGGCACGATGCTCAGAGGAATGCGGAAATTATTCTTCGGGTCACAAAAACAATGGTCGGATACGACAGAGGACATCAGCCTTGACTGCAATCATCCGAATACCCCGGTAAGTATTTGACTTCCGAACACAGTTTAACTAAATTCCTCATAATGCCATATTGAGAAAACCATACTTGGCCAGGGCTGGACAAAGAAGGCGGAGAGAATTAGGTGTTCGGCCCCTCTTCCCAAAGACTCAGCCGATCCGTTGTTAACAAGGATGCTGACTCCGGCGCCATACCAGGTGCTGACGGAGATTGGGATCCCCTCTTTCGAAGATGAAAGGGAAAGAGAAGCTGACATCCCCTCTCCCCAAAGGAAGAAGAGGACCGGCTCTGAAGACTTAGAGATAAAGGCTTCTAAGCGAGGAAAAATATCCCTATCAGGGGGTTCTGATCCGGGAGGCGATGTAGACACCCAGTCCCTCCGTAAAGATAGGCCTTTAGCTGAATCATAAGTGAACAAGGGTGTTTTAAACATGTCCCGTTCTTTTTTGGTTGAAGAGGTAACATTTAAAATACATGTTTGTAGTCCGGCATGCAGCCTTCCTCAATAGTCCTCATCCTCGGGGGATCTTCTTCCGGAGATGATGGACAGCGAGACACCCCCACAGATCTCCCCGCCCGATAAGACAGACGATGCCGAGGTGTCGTCCCGGAGGATCTCTCCCGATCGACCAGTGGTGCAAGGGACAATGAAGACCGGGCTCGAAGGCGACACTTTGGCCGTCAGGGGTCCGGGGTGTGTGGCCCCCATAGGGACCAACAATAAAGGCCCCGGACTATCTAATTTCCGCAGGACGGCGCAACCTGCTCCGAATTCGGAGGCGCCGGATACATTGTTAGAAACATTGTGATATGCGTCAGTCTCAGAGGAACATCGTACCTTGATGGGTACGATGGTTGAGAGAATTCTCTCCGCGAAGAGCTGATTGAATGAAGCCTTTACGAGCCTGCTAAGAGGCTTCGAGGTATGTAATGTAATATTTTTAATTGTGCTATAAATGCAAAATGCGCCTGTGTATACATAGTAGCCCCTGAGACTCTGGTTGGCGTCCGAAGGGAGGCGATCATAGGATCAAGAAATATATGCCCAGGAAATGATCTAACTAATTGAAACACAGGCTGTTACCTCCATGGCGACTTCCCAAGCTACAGAGATTGCACATCTGAGGTAGAAGGTTGATGTGGCGGATGACGACATCACACTTATGAACAAGCGGTTCGATGAGGCGCAAGGTATGTCTTTGAGGCACTCAGTATATGCAAGTGCAAGAATATGAGCATGACGTTGAGAATTGCAAACTAAAATATGCATAACTGCAGATAGTGCCGCCGCAGTTGAGATCCTTCAGGCTGAACTTGCCCGGGCCAAGGAGTAATCCAGGATGAGTAGTGCGGCTGCCGAATTAAAGGCCGAAAAGGTTGCTAGGCGTCAGTGCGAGGAGAAAATATCTGTTATGGCGCTTGAGTTAGAAGATGTCGCTAGCCGCTGCCAATCTCTTGAGAAAGATAACAAAGCCAAAGCGGCCGACCTTGACAAGGCCTTACAAGAGGCGAGAGAAGCACGGTCCGACTCTAGAGCAGCTCGGGAGGAGATCCGACAAGCCGGGGAGATCGCGGCTGGTAAGCCCTTCTTATTGCAAACTAAGTTTGGTGATCCGAAGTATGCTGATGTCTACTACACAACCTTCTTCTTGTAGACGTTGTTGGGCCTGCAAGTGCACAGGTTTGTAGGACAGTAGCAAATTTCCCTCAAGTGGATGACCTAAG
>NW_021207922.1:10328-11421 GCF_002162155.2 Triticum dicoccoides
CCCCCTTGGCCGCCGCACCCCCTAGGAGATTGGATCTCCTAGGGCCGGCCACCCCCCCTTGGCCCTCCTATATATAGTGGGGGAGAGGAGGGACTTCATACCTGAACGCCTTGGCCTTTGGTTGCCTCCTTCTCCCTCTCCAACACCTCCTCCACCTCCATAGTGCTTAGCGAAGCTCTGCCGGAGTACTGCAGCTCCATAAACACCACGCCGTCGTGCTGCTGCTGGTGCCATCTCCCTCAACCTCTCCTCCCTCCCTTGCTGGATCAAGAAGGAGGAGACGTGGCTGTTCCGTACGTGTGTTGAACGCGGAGGTGCCGTCCGTTCGGCGCTGGTCATCGGTGATTTGGATCACGTCGAGTACGACTACATCATCACCGTTCTTTTGAACGCTTCCGCTCGCGATCTACAAAGTATGTAGATGCATCTAATCACTCGTTGCTAGATGAACTCCTAGATGATCTTGGTGAAACGAGTAGGAAAATTTTGTTTTCTGCAACGTTCCCAACAGTGGCATCATGAGCTAGGTCTATGCGTAGTTCTTCTTGCGCGAGTAGAACACAATTTGTTGTGGGCATAGATTTGTCAACTTTCTTGCCGTTACTAGTCCTTTCTTGCTTCGGCGGTATTGTGGGATGAAGCGGCCCGGACCAACCTTACACGTACGCTTACGTGAGACCGGTTCCACCGACTAACATGCACTAGTTGCATAAGGTGGCTGGCGGGTGTCTGTCTCTCCTACTTTAGTTGGAGCGGAATCGATGAACAGGGTCCTTATGAAGGGTAAATAGAAGTTGACAAATCACGTTGTGGCTTTAACGTAGGTAAGAAAACGTTCTTGCTAGAACCCTAATTCAGCCATGTAAAACTTGCAACAACAATTAGAGGACGTCTAACTTGTTTTTGCAGCAAGTGGTTTGTGATATGATATGGCCAAAGTTGTGATGAATGATGAATGATCTATATGTGATGTATGAGATGTTCATGCTATTGTAATAGGAATCACGACTTGCATGTCGATGAGTATGACAACCGGCAGGAGCCATAGGAGTTGTCTTTATTCTTTTATATGACCTGCGTGTCATCAAGAAAC
>NW_021207923.1:0-1051 GCF_002162155.2 Triticum dicoccoides
GGCAACCCTGTCTTGGAAATCATGCTGTTAGACAACGGTGAACCTTCGAACTATGAAGAAGCGATGGCGGGCCCGGATTCCGACAAATGGCTAGAAGCCATGAAATCCGAGATAGGATCCATGTATGAAAACGAAGTATGGACTTTGACTGACTTGCCCATTGAGCGGCGAGCCATAGAAAATAAATGGATCTTTAAGAAGAAGACAGACGCGGATGGTAATGTGACCATCTATAAAGCTCGGCTTGTCGCTAAGGGTTATCGACAAGTTCAAGGGGTTGACTACGATGAGACTTTCTCACCGGTAGCGAAGCTGAAGTCCGTCCGAATCATGTTAGCAATTGCCGCATTCTATGATTACGAAATATGGCAAATGGATGTCAAAACGGCATTCCTTAATGGTTTCCTTAAGGAAGAATTGTATATGATACAGCCGGAAGGTTTTGTCGATCCTAAGAATGCTGACAAAGTGTGCAAGCTCCAACGCTCGATTTATGGGCTAGTGCAAGCATCTCGGAGTTGGAACATTCGCTTTGATGAGATGATCAAAGCGTTTGGGTTTACACAGACTTATGGAGAAGCCTGCGTTTACAAGAAAGTGAGTGGGAGCTCTGTAGCATTTCTCATATTATATGTAGATGACATACTGTTGATGGGAAATGATATAGAACTCTTGGACAACATCAAGGCCTACTTGAATAAAAGTTTTTCAATGAAGGACCTTGGAGAAGCTGCTTATATATTAGGCATCAAAATCTATAGAGATAGATCGAGACGCCTCATAGGTCTTTCACAAAGCACATACCTTGATAAGATATTGAAGAAGTTCAATATGGATCAATCCAAGAAGGGGTTCTTACCTGTGTTACAAGGTGTGAAATTGAGCTCTGCTCAATGTCCGACCACGGCAGAAGATATAGAAGAGATGAGCGTCATCCCCTATGCCTCAGCCATAGGTTCTATTATGTATGCCATGCTGTGTACCAGACCTGATGTTAACCTTGCCGTCAGTTTGGTAGGAAGGTACCAAAGTAATCCCGGCAAGGAACACT
>NW_021207924.1:0-1173 GCF_002162155.2 Triticum dicoccoides
TATTACTCACTATTTTGGGGTCCCGGAGTGATTTCCACGATTGACAAACCACGGGGTACGTTTACGTGTCGGCCATCAACACTCGCTGTTTTTGTCGGTTCTGACCCGTTTCGTGGACTATTACTCAATTTGGGGTCCCGAAACGATATCCATGGTTGTCGAAGCCCGGGGTGTCAACACTCACAGTTTTGGCTGATTCTTGCCCATTTCGTGGACTATTACTCATCGTTTTGGGGTCCCAAAGCGATTTCCATGGTTGTCGAACCCCAAGGTGCGCTTACGTGTCGGTCATCAACACTCGTGTTTTTTCTCGATTCTGACCCGTTTCATGGAATATTACTCAATTTTGGGGTCCCGAAGCAATTTCCATGGTTGTCGAACCCCGGGGTGCGTTTACATGTTCGTCATCAACACTCACAATTTTGGCCAATTCTGGTCCGTCTCTTGGACTATTACTCACCATTTTCGGGTCCCGACGCGATTACCACGATTAACGAACCCCAGGGTGCGTTTACGTGTCGGTAATCAACACTCACAATTTTGGCCGATTCTGGTCCATTTCATGCACTATTACTCAGCGCTTTGGGGTCCCAAAGCGATTTCCACGATTGACGGTCCTTGGGGTGCGTTTACATGTCCATCGTCAACACTCACAGTATTGGCCAATTCTAACCCGTTTCATGGACTATTACTCACTGTTTTGGGGTCCGGAAGCGATTTCCATAGTTGTTGAACACCAAGGTGCGCTTGCGTGTCGGTCATCAACACTCGCAGTTTAGGCCGATTCTGTCCTGTTTCGTGGACTATTACTCACTGTTTTGGGTTCCCGGGGTGATTTCCACAATTAACGAACCCTGGGATGCGTTTGCGTGTCGATCATCAACACTCGTGGTTTTTGTCGAGTCTGACATGTTTCGTCGACTATTACTCACCGTTTTGGGGTCCCAAAACAATTTCCATGATTGTCGAATCCCAAGGTACGCTTACGTGTCGGTCATCCACACTCGCAGTTTTGGCCGATTCTGACCTGTTTCGTGGACTATTACTCACTGTCTTGGGTTCCCGGGGTGATTTCCACAATTAACGAACCCTGGGATGCGTTTACGTGTCAATCATCAACACTCGTGGTTTTTGTCGAGTCTGACATGTTTCGTGGACTATTACTCACCGTTT
>NW_021207925.1:0-905 GCF_002162155.2 Triticum dicoccoides
ACTTGAGTATCCCGCCTTCTTCCCGGAGGAACCAAAATCTCGGGACGAGATTCTTTTGAGTGGGGGTGAGTTGTCACACCCTAGCTAGTCATGCATTAGAGTGTTGCATCATGTTTACTCTTTCATCAGAAACTTGAAATGGGGATCTGTGAAACCCTCAGAATCATTTTGAAAATGACCCAAATAAAAATTTCTCCAAAAGGGTCCAAGAAAATGCTCATGTTGCTCTCTGAAAATATTGGACAGAGATAAAAATCAAACCAATATTTTTAAGAGCTCATAGGTATTTATTTTGGGCATTTGGAATTAATGCATAAATATTTGCATTGGAAATATATTAATTATATATATTAATATATGTCCAAATATTATGCCAATTATAAAGGAGCTCTGGAATAATATATTTAGCCCCTGCAAAAATTGTCATAAGTTAAATAAATGATTTAATATATTTTTTAAATCAAAACAAATGTCAGAAATTAGAAAACAGAAAAATAAATAATAGGAGGAGCTTACCTGGGCTCCTCCCTGTGCAGCCCAGCCAGCTGGCCGGCCCAGCCAGCAGGCGGCCCAGCCCGCCTCCCTCCTCTGTCGTCTTCGTCCTCGACAGAGGGAGGGGAGTGTGGCCGGCGCGCGCGCGCGCCACCGCGCCACGCCACCTGCTCGGCTGCCTGCCTGCCCTCCCCTCCTCGCTCGATGCCCCGGACGACGCCACGCCTCCCCCCTGCTCTCTCTCACTCTCCCTCAGTTCCTCCCTCCTCTCCCTCGCTCTCTCTCTCACGGCCGAACACCACCGTCGCCGCCGTTCGCCATAGCAGTCGTCTCCGGCCACCCCTCGCTTCCCCGACTAGCCCAGAGGCTCCGCCGCGACCCCCTCTTCCTCCCCACCGCTCCACGGGTCTCCG
>NW_021207926.1:0-877 GCF_002162155.2 Triticum dicoccoides
CAACAACAACAACAACAACAACAACAACAACAACAACAACAACAACAACAACAACAACAACAACAACAACAACAACAACAACAACAACAACAACAACAACAACAACAACAACAACAACAACAACAACAACAACAACAACAACAACAACAACAACAACAACAACAACAACAACAACAACAACAACAACAACAACAACAACAACAACAACAACAACAACAACAACAACAACAACAACAACAACAACAACAACAACAACAAAGTGTTCCTCCAGTAGAGCACCTTTATAATCACCCAGTTACGTTGTGACGTTTGGTAGCACACAAAGTGTTCCTCCGGCACACGGGAGTTACATAATCTCGTAGTCATAGGAACATGTATAAGTCATGAAGAAAGCAATAGCAACATACTAAACGATCGGGTGCTAAGCTAATGGAATGGGTCATGTCATTCAGATCATTCAACTAATGATGTGATCCCGTTTAATCAAATGACAACTCTTTGGCCATGGTTAGGAAACATAACCATCTTTGATTAACGAGCTAGTCAAGTAGAGGCATACTAGTGACACTCTGTTTGTCTATGTATTCATACATGTATTATGTTTCCGGTTAATACAATTCTAGCATGAATAATAAACTTTTATCATGATATAAGGAAATAAATAACGACTTTATTATTGCCTCTAGGGCATATTTCCTTCAGTCTCCCACTTGCACTAGAGTCAATAATCTAGATTACACAGTAATGATTCTAACACCCATGGAGCTTTGGTGCTGATCATGTTTTGCTTGTGGAAGAGGCTTAGTCAACGGGTCTGCTACATTCAGCTCCGTATGTATCTTGCAAATCTCTATGTCTCCCACCTGGACTAGATCCC
>NW_021207927.1:0-958 GCF_002162155.2 Triticum dicoccoides
GGGCCAGAATCGGCCAAAACTGTCAGTGTTGATGACCGAGACGTAAGCACACCTTGGTGTTCAACAAGCATGTAAATCACTTCGCGACCCCAAAATGGTGAGTAATAGTACACGAAACGGGTCAGAATCGACCAAAACTGCGAGTGTTGATGACCAGCACGTAAACGCACCCCAGGGTTCGTTAATCGTGGAAATCACTGTGGGACCCCAAAACAGTGAGTAATAGTCCATGAAACAGGGCAGAATCGGCCAAAACTGCGAGTGTTGATGATCAACACGTAAACGCACCCCAGGGTTCGTTAATCATGGAAGTCACTCCGAGACCCCAAAACAGTGAGTAATAGTCCATGAAATGGGCCAGGATCGGCCAAAACTGTAAAGGTTGATGACCTACACGTAAGCCCACCTTGGGGTTCAACAAGCACAAAAATCACTTTTTGACCCCAAAACAGTGAGTAATAGTCCACGAAACTTGTCAGAATCAACAAAAACCGCGAGTCTTGATGACCGACACGTAAACGCACCCCAGGGTTTGTTAATCAATGAAATCGCTCCGGGCCCCGAAAACAGTGAGTAATAGTCCATGAAATGGGCCAGAATCGGCCAAAACTATGGGTGTTGTTGACCGTCACGTAAGCACACCTTGGGGTTCGACAAGCATGGAAATCACTTCGGGACCACCAAACGGTGAGTAATAGTCCATGAAACGGGTCAGAATCGACAAAAACCGCGAGTGTTGATGACCGACACGTAAACGCACCCCAGGATTCGTTAATCATGGAAATCACTCCAGGACCCCAAAACAGTGAGTAATAGTCCACGAAACGGGTCAGAATCAACAAAAACTGTGAGTGTTAATGACCGGCACGTAAACGCACCCCAGGGTTTGTTAATCGTTGAAATCACTCCGGGACTCCAAAACAGTGAGTAATAGTCCATGAAACGGGCCAGAATCGGC
>NW_021207928.1:0-918 GCF_002162155.2 Triticum dicoccoides
CAACCACTGGAGCAGAATTACCCTAGATACTTGGTAGATGAGAAGGCTGGCAAGGTCGATAGAAGTATATTGGATATACATTGTGTTAATGTGTACTTTACTAGTACTCCTAGTAGCACCATGGTATTAGATACCGGTTCGGTTGCTAAATGTTAGTAAACTCGAAATAAAAGGCTGCGGAGTAAACGGAGACTAGCTAAAGGTGAGCTGGCAATATGTGTTGGAAGTTTTTCCAAGCTTGATGTGATCAAGCATCGCACGCTCCCTCTACCATCGAGATTGGTGTTTGCGTTGAGCATAGACATGATTGGATTATGTCTATCGCAATACGGTTATTCATTTAAGGAGAATAATGGTTACTCTGTTTATTTGAATAATACCTTCAATGGTCTTGCACCTAAAATGAATGGTTTATTGAATCTCGATCGTAGTGATACACATTTTCATGCCAAAAGATATAAGATAGTAATGATAGTACCACTTACTTGTGGCACTGCCACGTAAGTCATATCGGTATAAAACGCATGAAGAAGCTCCATGTTGATGGATCTTTGGGCTCACTCGTTTTGAAAAGTTTGAGACATGCGAACCATGTCTATTGGTGTATATGCATGAAGAAACTCCATGCAAATGGACCGTTTGGACTCACTTGATTTTGAATCACTTGAGACATGCAAATCATACCACATGGGCAAGATGACTGAAAGCCTCGTTTTCAGTAAAATGGAACTAGAAAGCAACTTGTTGGAAGTAATACATTTTGATGTGTGCAGTCCAATGAGTGCTGAGGCGTGTAGTGGATATCGTTATGTTCTTACTTCACAGATGATTTGAGTAGATGTTGAGTACATTTACTTGATGAATCACGAGTCTGAATTATTGAAAGGTTCAAGTAATTTCAGGGTGAAGTTGAAAGAT
>NW_021207929.1:0-985 GCF_002162155.2 Triticum dicoccoides
CGGTAATTGTCCCCTCTCGATAGACGTGATACCGATGATGTGATCGTTGACACTGATGAAGACTCAATGCTATCTTCAGAAGTGCCAGGCAAGCAAAACCCCCTTGTTCATTCCGATACAATCCTACTCTCTCGCCCTGCTCTCTTTTACTGCATTAGGACAACAACGAGTCATTTGTTACTTGCTGCGGTAGCTGAACCCCTTTATCCTTTGCATGACCTGTCATTGCCACAGTAAATAGATGAAACCCACTAGCATGAGTAGGAGTTGTTTGAGCCCTGATGTGCCTACTCATTCATGTTTGTTTGTCATGCCTGCTACTGCCTAGAGTTGAGTCAGGTCTGATTCATCGGGGATGAATCAGAGGCGTGTGAACATGTCCTACTGTGTGTGAGCTAAGTGTGTGAACACGATTTGGTAAAGGTAGCGATGAGAGGCCATGTAGGAGTACATGGTGGGTTGTCTCATTGCAGCCGTCCTCAGGAACTGAGTTCTGTGTTTGTGATCCATGAGCAGTTACTACCACACATTGGGCTCCGGGCGCTCCAAGCTCTCTCGACTTATTAATCAACTTGATCTCTGTCCAGGAGTTGCAACTAGTTTCTGGTGTTTGTAGGTAGTGTTAGTAGTCTACCAAGTGGCACCCGGTACAGGTGGGCTTGGGACAGACTAGGCACAGTGGCCCGGTGTACCAAGTGGCACCCGGATGGTGGGCTTGGGAACCCTGCACACATCGTTTGGGGCCGTAAGCGACACCCCGGCCGGATCTCCTTGCGGATGGAACCCGAATAGGCGATAAACCTGGACTAGAGACTTGTTCGGTTAGTCAGGTCGTGGCCGACTCCCTCGCCCGGCTTCCGCTTGAAGGTTGCCGAGGTACATGACGTGTACAGGGCGGTAAGTGGCGGGAGCGTGTGTGAAGAAGTACACCCCTGCAGGGTTATCATTATCTATTCGAATAGCCGGATTCCTCGGATATGGAAAC
>NW_021207930.1:0-1529 GCF_002162155.2 Triticum dicoccoides
CGGCCCAGCCCGCCACCGCTACTCCCCCCCCTGTCGTCTTCCTCTTGCCAGTGGGAGCAGCTGCGTGCTCGCACGCGCGCGGCCGAGGAGGCCACCTCCTCCCTGCCTGGCTGCCTCCTCCTTCCCTGGTCCCTCCCGCGACGCCACGCAGCCCCGACCCCCTCTCACTTCTCCCTCGCTCTCTGGACCTCCCTCCCCCTCGCTCCTCTGTTTCCCCTCCCGCGACCGAACGGAGCCGCTGCCACCGACGAGAGCCACCGTGGCTACCGGCCACCCCACGGCTCACCGACGCCCCAGGAAGCTCCGCCGGTCCTCCCTCTACCTCCTCAACGAGCCACGAGGCCCCGGACGTGCCACAACACCGCCCTCGATGCCTTCTTCAACCTCGGGACCGCCGGCCATCTTCGTCAAATTCGCCGGCTCCGGACCGTCCCCGACCTCGCCGAGCGTCCCCTCATCATCGCCGTGAGTCACTGACCCTCTCCCCTAACTCAACATGCTCCCCTCCGTGCCGTAGCGCCGTTCCCCACGAGCACCGAAGCCACCGTCCGCCATTGCTGCTGCACGCATAGCCTCCGTGCTCCCCTGGCCTCACTGAGCTGCTCTTAGTGCTCCCCATGTCTAGCAGGTGCTGCCCAGCCTCTCCATTTGCTCACTGATGCACGGTAGCGACGCGCCCGAGCACCACCGAACACCATCGCCGCCAAAGCTCGTCGCCGGCATGAGTTCCGGCGACCCCACGACCTCCCACTCGGTCCTCTGAATGCGCGGGAGCAAGGGCCATCCCCTGGTGCCCTCAGCGCGCCAAACTGACGCCTCTAGCGCAAGTCCGGCGTGCCCCGCCGTGTTCTGTGGTCGCCGTCGGCTGGTCTCCGGCGTGCTGACGTGGCGTCGTCGTTAGGGGCTAATGACCCTGCTAACTAACCCTGTGACACTGACAGCGGGCCCCGTAGCGGGTCAAAGCCCGAGTCAACGCGGGATTAGCCCCTGTGTCACTGACGTGTGGACCCCACACGTCAAGTTTGACCCGAGCCGGCCCCTGTTGACTTGCTGACGTCATGCCAACGTCATGCTGACGCAGTAATGTTTTCTGGATTTAATTTAATTCTGAAATTCCAGAAAATGCCTAAAACTTCTAAAATTCATAGAAAATTAACCGTAACTCCAAATTAAATAAATTATATATGAAAAATTATCAGAAAAATTCAAGGAATCCATCTGTACCATTTTCATGCATGTTTGAACAATATTTGTCCTCTGTTTTGGACAAAACAAATAAAGGGCATTTAAATAATCACATATGGAGTTTGAATTTGAATCTTGTATTCAAACCAACTTCATTTAATCTGTTGCTAGTTGCATTAGCCCAAAACACATTCATTTTGCCATGTCATGATCATGCATCATATTGTGCATTGCATTGATTGTGTTCCCTTCTGTGTTGCCGGTATTTGTCCCCTCTCGATAGACGTGATACCGATGATGTGATCGTTGACACTGATGAAGACTCAATGTTATCTTCAGAAGTG
>NW_021207931.1:0-967 GCF_002162155.2 Triticum dicoccoides
ATAGCCTGTCCTACGGTAACGGACACTTGGAGTTGTATCCCGATCGATACAACTAGAACTGGATACTTGTGATGAGAACTGGATGGTGATGAGGATTTGATTGTGATGATAACTGGATAGTATGGCTCTGGGATTGCTTTCTCGCAGGGAGTCGAGAAAGGATCTCTGGCCGAGGTTGATAACACTACTACCTCTTTACTTTATGCTGCTCTACTCCCTCTTGTTTGCTGCAAGATGGTGGTTTCCAGAAGATGCTAGTCTTCGATAGGACTAGACCTTCTCTCTATTCTGGCATTTCTGCAGCCCAGTCCACATATACAGCCTTCCTTTGATAATGTTGCATATGTAGTGTAGATCCTTGCTTGCGAGTACTTTGGATGAGTACTCACGGTTGCTTTGCTCCCCCTTTTCCCCCTTCTTTCTTCTTTCTGGTTGTTGCAACCAGATGGTGGAGTCCAGGAGCCAGATGCCACCTTTGACGATTGCTGCTTCCCCGAGGGTGCCTACTACCACGTGACGGACACCGAGGACCAGGAGTAGTTAGGAGGCTCCCAGGCAGGAGGCCTTGCCTTTTCGATCGTTGTTGTTTTGTGCTAGCCTTCTTAAGGCAGACTTGTCTAACTCATGTCTGTACTCAGATTTTGTTGCTTCCGCTGACTCTTGTGTTTCGAGCTTATGTATTCGAGCCCTCGAGGCCCCTGGCTTGTAATATAAAGCTTGTATTATTTTATTTTGTGTCTAGAGTTGTGTTGTGATATCTTCCCGTGAGTCCTTGATCTTGATCGTACACATTTGCGTGTATGATTAGTGTACGATTGAATCGAGGGCGTCACAAGTTGGTATCAGAGCCGACTGCCTGTAGGTAGCCCCCTTTCCAACTCCTTGGCCGAAGTTGAGTCTAGTCACTGAAAACTTTTACTAACATTGGCTGTGTGGCTTACGGGCCCACGTCGCTATTGGGTGGTAT
>NW_021207932.1:0-2016 GCF_002162155.2 Triticum dicoccoides
GCGCGCGCCGGTTGGACTGGTAAGCACCTACCTTTTTAAGGAGGTAGCTAGGTCTGCTCACCGGCCGCGTTCGCAACGTGCAGGAGTTCCCGGGGAGATGGCCCATGACCCCTGGGGGCATAGGTTTAGTCCGGCGTGCTGGCCTCTCTATTAAGCCTAGGTCGGGTTGCGGCGTATTGTTTGGCTGAGGCCGGGCATGACCCTGGAAAGTGTGTCCGGCCGGAGTTAAGCGAGCGTGGTGGGTAAGTTGGTGCACCCCTGCAGGGAAGAAAACATCTATCGATAGCCTGTCCTACGGTAACGGACACTTGGAGTTGTATCCCGATCGATACAACTAGAACTGGATACTCATGATGAGAAATGGTTTGAGATGAGAAATGGATGGTGATGAGAAATGGATTGAGATGAGAAATGGATGGTGATGAGAATTGGATTGTGATGATAATTGGATAGTACGGCTCTGGGTTTCTTTCTCGCAGGGAGTCGAGAAAGGATCTCTGGCCGAGGTTGATAACGCTACTACTACTTTACTTTATGCTACTCTACTCCCTCCTGTTTGCTGCAAGAGGGTGGTTTCCAGAAGATGCTAGTCTTCGATAGGACTAGGCCTTCTCTCTATTCTGGCATTTCTGCAGCCCAGTCCACATATACAGCCTTCCTTTGATAATGTTGCATCTGTAGTGTAGATCCTTGCTTGCGAGTACTTTGGATGAGTACTCACGGTTGCTTTGCTACCTCTTTTTCCCCTTTTCCATTCTTCTCGGATGACGCAACCAGATGACGGAGTCCAGGAGCCAGATGACACCTTTGATGACTGCTACTACACCGAGGGTGTCTACTACCACGTGACGGAGACCGCCGATGACCAGGACTAGTTAGGAGGCTCCCAGGCAGGAGGCCTTGCCTTTTCGATCGTAGATGCTTTTGTGCTAGCCTTCTTAAGGCACTTGTCTAACTTATGTCTGTACTTAGATATTGTTGCTTCCGCTGACTCGTTTGTATTCAAGCTGATGTATTCGAGCCCTCGAGGCCCCTGGCTTGTAATATAAAGCTTGTATTATTTTAATTTGTGTCTAGAGTCGTGTTGTGATATCTTCCGTGAGTCCTTGATCTTGACCGTACACATTTGCGTGTATGATTAGTGTACGATTGAATCGAGGGCGTCACAAGTTGGTATCAGAGCCAACTGCCTGTAGGTAGCCCCCTTTTCAACTCCTTGGCCGAAGTTGAGTCTAGAAACCGAAAACCGTTTTACTAACTTGGCTGTGTGGCTTATGGGCCCATGTCGTCAATTGGGTGGTATTAGGATCTTTTATTCCTCGTCTATACTCTGGGACTCTGATCTCTCTTCTATTTGGGTTAAATGATTTTGCTAAAATCTAACTTTAGGTTCTCGAAAATATTTTCTCCCGGAGAGCCCCTTCAGTCCAGATGATCGCATGCTGCTTCAGAAGATTTCGAAGTTACTCTTCGATGTTTCCCGAAACCCTTGTGCGCTTTGCCGTTGCTATTCCATATCACCGATAAATCCCTGTGGATAACTACATACACCTGTCGTTCATATTGTCATCCCCGATTGATCTTGTTATTACAAGATGCCTTGTAATACTTTCATGTATTTCGAGAATCCATTGTGCCTACTGTGTTGCAGCTCCTCTTCTGCATGAATACATGTACGAATAGTTCCTCACAATTACCGGGGATTCGTTCATCCCCAATTGTTTAGGTATTTCACAAAAGTCTTCGAAATACCATTCGACTTCTGAAAATCCTCAGCAGCCTATTATTGTTGAAATTCTTGTTTGCTTGCATTATGGTTAATTCCATATTTCTAGTAATCTTTGTTGACATCCTCTATCACTATCGTTTCGAGTCCCTTGATCCAATATGTCGCAAATGCTCGTAATCATCAATCAGATCCTAGCATTCATCCTTCCAGCTCAGACATCACTCCAAACATGAGCTTGTTCTTGTCAAATCAAACCTTGATTGATTGTCGATCTGTATCGATGTTCT
>NW_021207933.1:0-1235 GCF_002162155.2 Triticum dicoccoides
GAGCTTTGCATACTTATTAGCATCTTTCGGGATTGACAAAACCTTCCGGTTGTATCACATACAACCTTTCCTCAAGAAAATCGTCGAGGAAACAATGTTTTGACATCCTATCTGCAAGATTTCATAAATAATGCAGTAATCGCTAATATAATTCCAACAGACTCTTAGCATCGCTACGAGTGAGAAAATCTCATCGTAGTCAACTCCTTGAACTTGTCGGAAAACATCTTAACGACAAGTCGAGCTTTCTTAATGGTAATTCTTACCATCATTGTCTGTCTTCCTTTTAAAATCCATCCGTACTCATTTGCCTTACGACCATCGAGTCGTTCTGCCAAAGTCTTCACTTTGTTTTCATACATGGATCCTCTCTCGGATTTTATGGCCTCAAGCCATTTATCGGAATCCGGGCCCACCATTGCTTCTCCATAGCTCGTAGGTTCATTGTTGTCCAGCAACATGACTTCCAAGACAGGATTACGTACCACTCTGATGTAGTACGTATCCTTGTCATCCCACGAGGTTTGGTAGTGACTTGATCCGAAGTTTCATGATCAACATCACAAGCTTCCACTTCAATTGGTGTAGGTGCCACAGGAACAACTTCTTGTGCCCTGCCACACACTAGTTGAAGAGACGGTTCAATAACCTCATCAAGTTTCCACCATCCTCCCACTCAATTCTTTCGAGAGAAACTTTTCCTCGAGAAAGGACCCGATTCAAGAAACAATCCATATTGCTTTTGGATCTGAATTAGGAGGTATACCCAACTATTTTGGGTTTCCTATGAAGATGCATTTTATCCGCTTTGGGTTCGAGCTTATCAACCTGAAACTTTTTCATATAAGCGTCGCAGCCCCAAACTTTTAAGAAACGACAACTTAGGTTTCTCTAAACCATAATTCATACGGTGTCATCTCAACGGAATTACGTGGTGCCCTATTTAAAGTGAATGTGGTTGTCTCTAATGCCTAACCCATGGACAATAGTGGTAATTCGATAAGAGACATCATGGTACGCACCATATCCAATAGGGTGCAACTATGATGTTCGGACACACCATCACACTATGGTGTTCCAGGCGGTATTAATTGCGAAACAATTTCCACAATGTCTTAATTGTGTGCCAAAACTCGTAACTTAGATATTCACATCATAGACATTTTATCCTCTTGTCACAATGATCTTCTACTTCACTCTGAAATTACTTGAACCATTCAATAATTCAGACTTGT
>NW_021207934.1:0-867 GCF_002162155.2 Triticum dicoccoides
CGAATCGACAGCGGCGGTCCTCGGTGGCCGAGGAGGGGGAAAACGTCGGGACGGTGCTTCGGGGCTTCTCCGGTCGCGTGAGCCGACGGGGAGGTCGAGGGAGGCACTGCGGAGCTCAGGAGCGCGTCGGGGAGGAGAGGGGGTGGCGGTGGCCGCGAGGGAGCTCGTCGGTGGCGGCGGCTCCGTTCGGTCCGGGCGAGAGAGAGGGAACAGAGGAGAGAGGGGATGCAGCGGGGGAGGAAGAGGAGCGAGGGGACACGAGGCCTCGTCGTGGCGTTGCTAGGGAGGCCGGGGAAGCAGGAGGTGGCCGGGAAGCAGGAGGTGGCCGAGGCCTCTCGGGCGCGCGCCACGCCTCGCCTCTGTTCGTCCTCCTGGCAGAGGAGGAAGAGGACAAGGGGGAGGAGGTGGGCTGGGCCGGCCAGATGGAGCTGGGCCAGGTAAGTGGCCCAGGTGGCTTTCTGCTCTGTTTTATTTTTTTTCTTCTGTTTTGTTTTATTTAATTTATTTTGCCACTGTTTTGAATTTAAAATAATTCAAACAATGCCAAAAACTCCTCTGAATATTTTATATTGCTAGATGGACTTTTCCAAAAGCTTATAAAATATTTCAGGGGTATTTGAAATTATATTCTAATTATATGAATATAATTCAAATTCAAATAGCTAATGAATTAAATCCAAAGTCCCAAAAATAATTCCTTAAAAATGTTCAATATTTTGGTTGGGACCAGAACCCTTACCAAAAATTATCAAACATTTAAGAAGAGCATTTTGGAGCAATGAATGAGATTTCTAGGGTTTTTGCCCCTCTTTTATTTAAGTTTTTGAGGCTTCCAAAATTCCTCAGTTCAAGTTTCGAAAATATAGA
>NW_021207935.1:0-1073 GCF_002162155.2 Triticum dicoccoides
TCCGTCTTTAGCCAGTGGTGGATTTATATTCAAAGAAAAATCCAGTGAAAATAAAAAGAAGAGGACGACAGTTTCTGCTTAGCGTTGAGGAACCGACGAAATTTGAAGACGCAAATACGGAGGAGTGTTGGCGTCGTGCTATGCATGAGGAGTTGGGATCAATCCGGGACAACAATACATGGGAGCTCGTGGATCCACCCAACGACCATAAAATCATAGGGCTCAAGTGGGTGTACAAAGTCAAGAAAGATGCCGAAGGAAACTTGGTGAAGCATAAGGCAAGGCTCGTAGCCAAAGGATACGTGCAAGAGCAAGGTGTAGACTTCGAGGAAGTGTTCGCTTCTGTCACAAGGATGGAATCGGTGAGGCTAGTTATGCCGAAAAAGGGTTTCCCCCCGCTTTGTATACAAAGCAACCAACCGATACATCTCACGATAGGTGCTGGGGCGGAAGCAGCACAGTCACGCCCAAAAAAAAAGAAGAGAAAATACAAGAGAAACAAATGCCAACAACGACAGATCGACAAAACGAAGAAGCCTCATGGCCGCTGCACCCACCGAAGAACGCCCACCAAGCTCCGAGCCTCCGAAGCACCGGTACCAATCAGCACCACCAAGGAGGGACGCGACGATGTCGACGATGTCGAGAGGAAGGGTAGCCCCGACGCCCTCCAGGAAGGTCAGGCGGTACCCACAAGCGCCACTGCATCAGTGTCGGCCAAGCCAACAGGGATTTCTCCCGATCCCAACCTCCACCTTAGGCACTCCAGAGCTCGCCACCACACAGACCCTTACCCAGCGCCAACCCGGTCACGAAGCTTCCCACGCCGTCTCACCACGGCACCGTGAATCATGGTCCGCACAAGGAAGAAGAGGAGCCGGGACTAGGGCAGCAGCACCGTCGGCATGCGGGAGGGCCCCACCTCCACCGTCGAAGCCGGTAGCTAACCGGACGCAATAGCAGGAACATACCAGGCCCGTGGACGCACAGGCCCGGCCGGGATCTCCGAGGCCCGTAAAGTTCCCGCCTTCGCGCTGCAGCCGGCACGCCGTCGACGCCGCCGCCCCTGTCCA
>NW_021207936.1:0-943 GCF_002162155.2 Triticum dicoccoides
TGCTCCAACACATATCCATTAACGATGTGTGGGTCAATGAACCCAACATCATGGATGTTCCTTACTCTGCATTCCTTAATCTTCATTCTGCATGTATAATAGCGGACACAACAATATAGTTAGGACATATATATAGTGCAGGCAATATGAACGAGATGGGGTAGAAATAAATCACTTACAGAACGTAGCAACTGATGATAGATTTGTCGAGCTCGCGCAGATTGAAAAGCTGGAACAATTCACTCAGATGAATTTGTACATAGTAATGTTTGAAGTGATGCTCATATCTAACTTCCGCATAAATATATTCTTTGGCGTTTTTATTTTTTATGTAACCCTTGTACCATTTCAGCAGACCTTTCATTTGTGGAGGTAGATCCTCTTCCTGCGCAGGCTCGACGAGAGGCCCATTCTTCACATATGTAATTACTACCTCCTTCACTGGCGCCTCATCAAGGCCTAACAGTTCAGAAGAGTAATACCTAAGTTGGCCGCTTGTTCTCTGGCACTCGTTACAGTCAATCCATGTGCTGCCGCAGCTGCTATGATATCGGGGTCATCCGGACCGGCGGCTTTCACTATAAGCGAGGCAATCGATTGTTTACTTTGTTCCCCGAGCTGGGCAACTCGTTTCCCGCTTTTTTTACTTTCTAATTCCGTTTTCTCGGCCTCCTCCAAGGCTTTGTTCTCCTGGTTCTCCGCCCGCTCTTTCTTCTCCTTCAACATGAGTGCCTGCCTACGAAGTTCACGTGCATAGTCGTCAGGCAGATTCTTCGCGGCTTGGGACGGTGTGCTCAAAAATGACTTAGCCCACTTCTTTTGCTCATCAGAAAATACTGGCTTGGGCTCGGGCTCTCTTTTCTTCTTGCAGTCCGCCTTCCATTTCTCATGATCAGCAGCCGCGGCCGCGGCAGTTTCCTCGGCACTACGTTCCCAAGGCCTT
>NW_021207937.1:0-1280 GCF_002162155.2 Triticum dicoccoides
GGCACACCCTGGACACGCGTGCCAGGCGTTTGCAACCGCCACAACACTTCCAGACTTGTGAGAGGCCGCCTACGCAAGATTTGGCGGCATGCTAGCCCCCGGAGGCCGCCCGCCACAGCCGTAGACGCTCGAAGGGCAATCCGCGTAGAGGGAATTTTTCGGATACTTCTCCATCACCAAAAATTATGAAAAATACCATCGTTCCTATAGCACTGGTGCCCACGTTGTGCAAAAAAACTCATGATTTTATCGCGCTCCGAGTATTTAGTAATATTGACGCCGCATCGTTACCGCAGAATGTCTACTACCGTGTCATCGCCGTCCGTGAGGGGGGGCCATGCACCGGAGACGCGTCCCGCCTCTTCGGACATGCCACCACACCACCCCGCATGTATGAGGGCCCGGTGCGACGCTCCGGTGGCATTGCTACCCCCCCAAGTGCCCCCGTCCCCCCTAACCCTGTAGCGTTTGACCACGGGATCTAGCCCTTTGACTTTACACGGACGGGCTTTGACCCGTGGACCTCCCCACCCGGTTGTGTTAGGTCAGCCCATAGGAACACTTTGGAGCAACATCCGGTCCAGACCCACAGCAAGATCCCCTCCGTGTAGACCCCATGCGTCCGTTTCCCCCCTCCAGGTGCCGGCGGCGGCGCCGTCCGTGAGGGGGGGCACACCCCGAACACGCGTGTCGGGCGTTTGCAACCGCCACAACACTTCCAGACTTGTGAGAGGCCACCTACGCAAGATTTGGCGGCATGCTAGCCCCCGGAGGCCGTCGGCCACAGCCGTAGACGCGCGAAGGGCTATCCGCGTAGAGGGAATTTTTCGGATACTTCTCCATCACCAAAAATTATGAAAAAATACCATCGTTCCTATAGCACATGTGCCCACGTCGTGCAAAGAAACTCATCATTTTATCGCGCTCCGAGTATTTAGTAATATTGACGCCGCATCATTACCGCAGAACATCTACTACCGTGTCATCGTCGTCCATGAGGGGGGCCACGCACCAGAGACGAGTCCCGCCTCTTCGGACATGCCACCACACCACCCCGCATGTATGAGGTCCCAGTGCGACGCTCCGGTGGCATTGCTACCCCCCCAGTGCCCCCGTCCCGCATAACCCTGTAGCATTTGACCACGAGATCTAGCCCTTTGACTTTGCACGGACGGGCTTTGACCAGTAGACCTCCCCACCCGGTTGTGTTAGGTCAGCCCATAGGAACACTTTGGAGCAACATCCGGGCTAGACCCACAGTAAGATCCCCTCCGTGTAGA
>NW_021207938.1:0-646 GCF_002162155.2 Triticum dicoccoides
GCCGCGGGCGGCGGCGCGGAGGCGGCGGCGGCCGGCCGCGGGGAAGAGGCGGCGAGGCGACGCGAGGGCGGCGGCGGGGCGACGCGGGCTCGGAGGGCCCCGCGTGGGCCTGCGGGCCGTCGACCGCGGCGATGTGGTCCTGCCACGTGGCGCGACCCGGCTGGCTGAGGCGGGCGGCGGCGGACGTTGTCCGGCCGGGGCGGACACGTCCGTCGGCGCGGATCTGGCGGGGATGATTTTTTTTAGGGTTTCGGGGAGAGGGAGAGATCCGAAAACGGAGGGGTGTATATATAGGCATAGAGGGAGCTAGGAGAGTCCAAATGAGGTGCGGTTTTTGCCCACACGATCGTGATCGAACGACCGAGACGATGGAGCAGAGTTTGGTGGGTTTTGGGCCAAATTTGGGGGGTGTTGGGCTGCAACACACACGAGGCCTTTTCGGTCCCTCGGTTAACCGTTGGAGCATCAAACGAAGTCCAAATGATACGAAACTTGACAGGCGGTCTACCGGTAGTAAACCAAGGCCGCTTGGCAAGTCTCGGTCCAATCCGGAAATGTTTAATCCCCACACACGAAAGAAAGCTAGAAATGACCACCGGAGGAGAACGAAGCGCCGGAATGCAAAACGGACAACGGGGAAAATGAT
>NW_021207939.1:0-963 GCF_002162155.2 Triticum dicoccoides
TGTCCGTCGTCAACACTCGCAGTTTTGGCCAAATCTGACCTATTTCGTGGACTATTACTCACCGTTTTGGGGGCCCAGAAGCGATTTTCATAGTTGTTGAACCCCAAGGTGTGCTTACGAGTTGGTCATCAACACTCCCAGTTTTGGCCGATTCTGGCCCATTTCTTGGACTATTACTCTATTTTGGGGTCTCGGAGTCATTTCTATGATTGACTAACCCCGGGGTGCGTTTACGTGTCGGTCATCAACACTCACATATTCGGCCGATTCAAGTCCGTTCCGTGCACTATTACTCAGCGTTTTTGGGACCCAGAGCGATTTCCACGATTGATGAACCCCGGGGTGCGTTTATGTGTCCGTCGTCAACACTCACAGTTTTGGCCAAATCTGACCTATTTCATGGACTATTACTCACCGTTTTGAGGGCCCCGAAGCGATTTTCATAGTTGTTGAACCCCAAGGTGTGCTTACGAGTTGGTCATCAACACTCCCAGTTTTGGCCGATTCTGGCCCGTTTCATGGACTATTACTCACCGTTTTGGGGTCCCAAAGCGATTTCCATGATTCTCGAACTCCAAGGTGCGCTTACGTGTTGGTCATCAACACTCACATATTAAGCCGATTCAAGTCCGTTCCGTGCACTATTACTCAACGTTTTGGGGACCCAGAGCGATTTCCACGATTGATGAACCCCGGGGTGCGTTTATGTGTCCGTCATCAACACTCACAGTTTTGGCCAATTCTGACCTGTTTCGCGGACTATTACTCACCGTTGTGGGGTCCCGTAGCGATTTCCATAGTTGTTGAACCCCAAGATGTGCTTACGTGTTGGTCAACAACACTCGCAGTTTTGGCCGATTCTGGCTCGTTTCATGGACTATTACTCACCGTTTTCGGGTCCCAAAGCGATTTCCATGGTTGTCAAACTCCAAGGTGCACTTACGTGTCGGTCATCAACAATCA
>NW_021207940.1:0-1365 GCF_002162155.2 Triticum dicoccoides
GCTTGATTGCCCTTGGTGAGCTTCTCGGTGGTGGCATGAACAAATGGAGATGAGGGGAAGGAACTTGAAGACATCGCCATGGATAATTTTGAGGAAAGCTCTAATTACCATATGAGAAAATGAAGTGTATGCAGTTCTGCAGGGACGTAGTTTTTATATAGCACAGAAAGATTACAGAGGGCACATGTTATTGATAGGCTTTTCCCCTACTCCAAGCTATACATAGATAAGATAAGCTCTAGCCTAACAACCTGCAGTATGTAGATTACACGCACACATACATAGTCGTGACAACACGCCACATTACACCCTATACATGTTTACGAGCCTATCGTTTAACACAACGCAACATCCATACCGGTTGTACTACGTTTAGTCCAACACGGTAATAGAATTTGGCTCACACAACTTAACAGTCGTGGTTCCATTAATTCTGAAAATGTGCACGACTGATCCTAGAACATTCCTCCGCTCCCTTCCTTTTCATGCACTCCATTGATCTCGGTCTACAAGCACAAGCAGCCCACAAACACAAGGCAATCAACCAGTTAGATAGACGATGGATAGGTCATCGACTGAGATATATTCATCGAAGCATCAATATCAATAGCAGTTCTCAATCAACTAATGACCCAAAAACTTCCATAAGTATTGATCGAATTGACACTCGACAACAGGGCCCACCTGCCAGATTTGCCGAGTTGTTTCTATTAGGAACTGGGTGAACATAAGATTCAGCCAAGTTTAGTTAGTTTGTCGAGTCCTCTTTCATTGGAAATATGAGAACTATTAAGTCTGCCAAGTTGCGTATCACTAGCTACGGAGTTCAATTTTGAATCAAAGTCAGCAGACACAAGTTTGCCAACCTCCACGATAGAATGAACTCGTTAAAGTTCCGGAACTCGGCACAAAACCAGATTCTAGTAGTGACATATGCATGTGTTGAATTAAATGTATCCCTTTCAATGCACATGGCACAAATACTTACCAAAGAATCTCGATTCGCAATCATATTTATGCATGCGTACAATTAACGTGGGCGTGATCAAAGTGAGCTGCAGTCGGCAGTTTGGAAAGAGAGCTCCTCCTTAGTAAGGTCGTACAGCAAGTGCATGTTCTGCAACTGGAAGTTGCCGATGATGCTCACGCTGCTGGATTCATGCATCACCATGCATGACATGGAATCATCCAGCGGCACCCAATAATTCTCTGGCGGCAGCACCATGTTCGCTCCGCCACTGAAGTGGAACACCATGGACGGCACAGCCTTTTCCTGCGCCACTGCCACACACAGGTCGATCCCACTGCCGGCTGGTGGCGGCAGGAGGCTCCCGTTTAGCTGCCTCCGGAGCTCCTCTCTCAGAG
>NW_021207941.1:0-993 GCF_002162155.2 Triticum dicoccoides
AAATTCATTTCTGGATTTATTATTATTCAGGAAATTCCAGAAAATGGTAAAAAACTTCTAAAAATCATAGAAATTCAACCGTAACTCCAAATTAAATAATTTATATATGAAAAATTATCAGAAAAATCCAAGGAATCCATCTGTACCATTTTCATGCATGTTAGAACAACTTATAGCTGCTGTTTAGCACAAATCAATTAAATGGCATTTGAATAATCACATATGGAGTTTGAATTTGAATCTTGTATTCAAACCAACTTCATTTAATCTGTTGCTAGTTGCATTAGCCCAAAACACATTCATTTTGCCATGTCATGATCATGCATCATATTGTGCATTGCATTGATTGTGTTCCCTTCTGTGTTGCCGGTATTGTCCCCTCTCGATAGACGTGATATCGATGATGTGATCGTTGACACTGATGAAGAGCTATATTATCTTCAGAAGTGCCAGGCAAGCAAAACCCCCTTGTTCATTCTGATACAATCCTACTCTCTTGCTCCTGCTCTCTTTTAATGCATTAGGACAACACCGATTCATCTCTTACTTGCTGCGGTAGTTGAACCCCTCTATCCTCTGCATGACCTGTCATTGCCACAGTAAATAGATGAAACCCACTAGCATGAGTAGGAGTTGTTTGAGCCCTGTTGTGCCTACTCATTCTTGCTTGTTTGTCATGCCTGCTACTGCTTAGAGTTGAGTCCGGTCTGATTCATCAGGGATGAATCAGAGGTGTGTGAACATGTCCTACTGTGTGTGAGCTAAGTGGTGAACACGATTTGGTAAAGGTAGCGGTGAGAGGCCATGTAGGAGTACATGGTGGGTTGTCTCATTGAAGCCGTCCGTAGGAACTGAGTTCTGTGTTTGTGATCCATGATTCAGCTACTACCATACATTGGGCCCTGAAATATGACCCCGCTCGACTTCTTATCCACCCTTGTCCTCTGTCCAGGAGTTGCAAGTAGTTTCTGGTGTTTGTAGTATGCTGGAGGC
>NW_021207942.1:0-1130 GCF_002162155.2 Triticum dicoccoides
AGGAACGAAGAAGGACACATGCCGGCCAGCCTAAGTGTTCCAGAGCAGTAGCAAGCTACCATGGCTCAGCGGTAACACTAGGAGACATTTCCCGGTAAGAGAGGCTACTAAAGATAAACAACTAGATAGTCAGATCCCACACATACCAAGCATTTCAATCATACACACAATATGCTCGATATGTGCAAATACAACGAAGCATCACAACATGACTCTACGACACAAGTACTTTATTTAAGGCTCAGGGAGCCATACATAACATACACAAAGGTACGGGTCACACGACCCAGCATTCAAGTCATACAGTCATACAAGCCAGCAGCGGAAGTAACTTGTCTGAGTACAGACAACTAGTAAAATAAAAGAGGCTTGGAAAGCCTAGCTATACTACATGGTCCTTCACAAGCTCAGGGTCACCACCTAGGTCTTTAGCCTACTCGTTGATGTCAACGTCTACATAGAACCCATCAGAAGGGGTTGCAGCGTCTTCTGTAAAATGTAGATTATAGCAACATGAGTACAAAGGTACTCAGCAAGACTTACATCAGATCCTACATACATGCATATTATCAAGAAGGGTTAGTGGAGTTATTGCAGCAAGCCAGCTTTGACTCTTGGCTAGACTATCCTACGATACTCCAACTTGAAATGGTTTTGCGCACACGAGTCCACTACACACCACTTCAATACACTACCGAGGATCCACCTCCGTCTTCCTACGGAAGAGCCATCCTCGGCACTCACACTTATCTTGAGGCTTTTAGCAGTTTCCATTTACTTGTCTATGAACTGTATAGGCAACCAAGTAGTCCTTTACCGCGGACGCGGCTATTCGAATAGATCATGTTAACCCTGCAGGGGTGTACTTCTTCATACATGTTTCCACCACTTAGCGTCTGCACACGACATGTGCTCGGCAGACTTCAAGCGAAAGCCGACGTGGGTGTAGACCACGACCTACCTAAACACTTAAGCCTCTAGTCCAGGTTTATCGCCTATTCAGGTTCCATCCGCAGGGAGTCCGGCCGAGGTTTCCCATACGGCCCCGAACGATGTGAACAGGGTTCCCGAGATACCTAACGGGTATTCGGTACACCGTGCCACGTACCTACCGCATCACAGCCCACCCC
>NW_021207943.1:0-1376 GCF_002162155.2 Triticum dicoccoides
CTAGCCCAACGGCAGGGAAGAAGTAATTGTGGAGCCCAAGCAGGCGTCACCACCAGAGCCTTTGACAGGCGAGGACCAACTTTATTCAGGATAAGTGTACCCATTGTTCCCCTTCAAAATGGCCAATTGTTGGCGCCCTTCCCGCTCAATATTTGGGAAGAGGCCCAGGGCCTTTGCCTATAAATAGGACTAGCCACCCCCAGGGTAGAGGCATCGAGCATGTAGCGACGAGAATCCAAGAGCCATAACCAAGTAGCACCAGCCAAGAACAGACCCTCGCGAGGTTGTTCTTCCTTGTATTGTTCATCATCAGCCCAAGAGGCAATCCACCACACCACACACTCGAGTAGGGTATTACACCACAATGGTGGCCTGAACCAGTATAAATCTTGTGTCCCTTGTGTTGTTCTGTTTGGTAGTTTAGATCCTTCCGATTTGGCGAAGAGCAAGCCGGCAGAGGGTTGAATCTCCGCGCGCACCCCAGTGTTCGAACCCCAAGGGTCTGCCGGAACCTGAAATCCGACATTTGGCGCGCCAGGTAGGGGTGCGCCGGAATCTGCCTTCCGTCGCCTCGTTCTTCTCCGACCATCGCATCCATGTCTGACGCTCGTCGGGCTCGCGCCGAGTGCCGAGCCGCCCTCGCTTCCCACGTCGCCCAGACGACTCCCGTCAGCGGGCGCCCTTGTCGTTCCCCGTCGCCTGCCGTCAACATCGCCATTGGCCCAGCGGGGAACGGGCAGCAAGCATCATCCCAGCATTTCCCCGTAGCCTCTTGGGAAGAGCCACGTGGCCCCTTCCTCACCCACCCCGTCGCGCCGGCTCCCCCGGTCGTCGCGGCCCTCCTGGGCGGCTCGCAGGCGCCGCCCTCCAGACACCACATCAAGTCTTTCGTCCGCCGGGTCGGCACCGCCCCTACGCAGCAGGGGGCTCCTCGGGGCCGGCAGGAGCCATCGGCTGAGCTGACCATCAGCTCCGAGGACCACCCCACCAACTCGGCCTACTCGAGCGCGCTCCCCATGCTCTGCACGCCCACCATCTGCCAGGTGGCCGTCACTAGGACCCTCATCGACGGTGGCGCGGGCCTCAACGTGCTCTCAGTTGAGGCCTTCAACCTCCTCTGCATACCCCGGCAGCGGCTGCAACCCAGCCGGCCTTTCTCGGGCGTCGGAGGCAGGTCGTCCAGCTCCTTGGGGCAGATCCGACTTCCGGTAACTTTCGGCACCTACGACAATTTCCGCACGGAGCTGGTCGATTTCGACATCGCCCCCATTGGCCTCCCCTACAATGCCATCCTCGGCTATCCAGCATTGGCCAAATTCATGGCCGCGACTCACCCGGCGTACAACCTCATGAAGATGCCCGGGAGCAACGGCGTC
>NW_021207944.1:0-582 GCF_002162155.2 Triticum dicoccoides
CCATGCCAACTTGGACCCTTTTCAGAGTTCATTTCAAATGCATTTCAATTTCATGGTCTTATAGCTCAAAATAATCAGTAAATGCATGAAAAATAACAAATGAAGTCAGAAAGGTTTGTAAATTGATGATTTGGCTTTAAATGGTGCATTATGAACACAGAAAAACAATGGAGTTCAAATAAGTGTAACAGACGAGTTTCCATATGAAACTCTGATACTTCGAAAGAGATTGTCCGTTTTGTACACGAAGTGCATCCAGTTTTTGCCGTAACCCTCTCTACTTTCTCGCACATGCTACGTGGGTGAAATGATGATACCATGCCAACTTGGAACCTTTTCAGAGTTCATGTCAAATGCTTTTCAATTTCATGGTCTTATAGCTCAAAATAATCAGTAAATGCATGAAAAATAACAAATGAAGTCAGAAAGGGTTGTAAATTGATGATGTCCCTTTGAGTGGTGCATTTTGAACACAGAAAAACAAGGGAGTTCAAATAAGTTAAAAAAATGAAATCCCTTTGTAACAGACGAGTTTCCATATGAAACCCTGATACTTCGAAAGAGATTGTTCGTTTTGTACAC
>NW_021207945.1:0-660 GCF_002162155.2 Triticum dicoccoides
GGGGGGGTAGCAATGCCACCGGAGCGTCGCACCGGGCCCTCATACATGCGGGGTGGTGTGGTGGCATGTCCGAAGAGGCGGGACGCGTCTCCGGTGCATGGCCCCCCCTCACGGACGGCGATGACACGGTAGTAGACATTCTGCGGTAACGATGCGGCGTCAATATTACTAAATACTCGGAGCGCGATAAAATCATGAGTTTTTTTGCACAACGTGGGCACCAGTGCTATAGGAACGATGGTATTTTTCATAATTTTTGGTGATGGAGAAGTATCCGAAAAATTCCCTCTACGCGGATTGCCCTTCGAGCGTCTACGGCTGTGGCGGGCGGCCTCCGGGGGCTAGCATGCCGCCAAATCTTGCGTAGGCGGCCTCTCACAAGTCTGGAAGTGTTGTGGCGGTTGCAAATGCCCGGCAGCGCGTGTCCGGGGTGTGCCCCCCACTCACGGACGGCGCCGCCGCCGGCACCTGGAGGGGGGAAACGGACGCGTGGGGTCTACACGGAGGGGATCTTACTGTGGGTCTGGCCCAGATGTTGCTCCAAAGTGTTCCTATGGGCTGACCTAACACAACCGGGTGGGGAGGTCCACTGGTCAAAGCCCGTCCGTGCAAAGTCAAAGGGCTAGATCTCGTGGTCAAATGCTACAGGGTTATGCGGGA
>NW_021207946.1:0-523 GCF_002162155.2 Triticum dicoccoides
ATCAAACCCGTCTTCGCCGTACCGCCCCGACGCCACTCACCAACATCGTCCGCGCCACCCCTTCGCCACCATGCTGGCGCTCGCCTCCTTGACCCCTTCCCGCCGACACCTCCCCGCCCCTCTGCCGATTCCGTCTGGAATGGGGGGAGGCCGACCTAACGCCGTCGCCGCGTTGCCTCCCCGACACCGTTCCATCTGCATCGCCACCCACCACCGCCGCGGCCACCTCATCGACTCCACCTCGCCGGACTGCCTCCTCCACGTTGCCGTCGTCTCCACCTTCTCGCGCCCCATTGCCCCGGACCCTACGACCCCCTGTGAGCCGCCACCCCCTCCTTCCTCTCCCTGCTCGCTGTACGGCGCCGCCCCCGGCCGCGTCGGCTGCGCCCGCGCCCCGCACGTGGCCATGCTCGTGCTGCTCCCCGCCTCCCCACACTGGCCGCGCCCCAGGTGCGCCCTCGACCCCAGCCTCCCGCAGCTCTCTCCAGCCACGGCCAGCGGGCCGCCCTGCTCCCCTCGCCCC
>NW_021207947.1:0-943 GCF_002162155.2 Triticum dicoccoides
CACTTGCTGATGACCGACACGTTCGAAGCTGGGTCATGGATGCCTGTCCCTGTAAGTCTATGCCACTTTGGGTTTACGACTAGTCATGTCAGCCCGGGCTCCTTATCATATGGATGCTAGCGACACTATCATATACGTGAGCCAAAAGGCGCAAACGGTCCCGGGCAAAGGTAAGGCGACACCCGTGGGGATACCGTGCGTGAGGCCGCAAAGTGATATGAGGTGTTACCGGCTAGATCGATGTGACATCGAGTCGGGGTCCTGACAGCGTTGGTATCAGAGCCGGACTGCCTGTAGGTTCTCCAAGCCAAACTGGTCGATGTTGAGTCTAGAAATTCTTTAGTTATATGTAGGGGAATTGTTTGTGGGTTGGAACGTAAGGCTCTTTTTACTCCTCTATCTTGTGACATTCTGATCTGAGTCAGTCCATTCTTCCACCGGGGGTTAAGGAATTAGGATCTGATCTCTCTATCAGGATCACGTGTTGCTAATCAGTAGTACCTTGTAGGTATGATGGATACAAGCCTAGTTCAGTTCTTCTACCATATTATGTGCTAGGATGGTCTCAGAACTTTGATATGATGATGTTGAGTGTGTATGTAATCCTTTGTCAAATGTCTCAAAATCCTTCCTGAGCATTTACAGCTGTTATGCTGCCGAAATTTTGCTAGAAATTCTAATGCCTTTGCATTATGATTGTGCTTTCAGATGGCCACTCGCGACCTCAATCAAGTGGTTCGCCTGACTCGATGCCTAGATGTACCCGGCCATACTGCCAAGTTGGTCAGGGTAATGACTGAGGCTGGATACCGCTGGTATCCTGAGTACACGGTCGAAGAGCAATTCCGAGACTTTAATCAAAGCCAGTATCTCTGCACTGTCAGGATATTTCCATCTTATCCTGGATCCACCGAGCCCCTTCACTGCTCCTATGGACTCGGGG
>NW_021207948.1:0-1723 GCF_002162155.2 Triticum dicoccoides
AAAATCGGCGGTGTCCCGCGGCTCTACATGGCGATCTAATCGTCGTCGCGGGTCTTTCCTTGTTTGATCTATAGAAAGAATTCGGCGGCATCCGCGCCTCTACATGGCGATCTAATCGTCGCCGCGGACGTTCTATCACCCGATCTACAAAAAAACAGTTTGATGGCATCCCGTGGCTCTACATGGCGATCAAGTCGTCGCCACGGATGTTTATGGTTTGATCAGTAAAAGGAAAAGGGAAGGTTATGATGTTTCGTGGCTCTACCTGACGCTTCAATCGCCGCCGTAAACATTTCATGGTGTGGAGTCACAAGGGAAAGCAATATAGCTGTGCAAAAAGAATCAACATCATCGTCCAGCATACATCATATATTCAGAGGTAGCAAGGGGGTCACGTGATATACAAAGGATGGTTTCTCATCATGAGATAATCCAATATTAATAAAGACATGGCTACCCACTCTGGAATAAACAAGACGCCATTGACAAAATTCTGCAGAACCATGTTTCTCAATCAGATGAGGGTTCATCTTCAAGTCCATGCTCAATATACTTTCTTCCGCGACCGACGAGGCCGGAACTTACATACACTTCCTGGCCGACGAGGCAGGATACATCATGTTCGTGACCGACGAGGCCGAACGATCCACTTTATTTTCTCTTTGAGACTTGATCTATATCCCTTGTTTGATTTGGTGCATGAATCCATAAATTTTTGGCATGGCGAGATTATTGTTTTGCTCAGAGCGTTTGCATATTCTTTTTGCCTTGGAGACAGAAGCCAGGAGTTTGATAATGATGATGACCGTTTGAGGCAGCTTAATCGGAGGTCTTTCATAGATATGCTATGAATGTAATTAACTAGAGATCCCTTCGAGGTTCTAGGAGTTGAGAATTACGCAATTGTCTTTTATATGTCAGATGCTATACCAAGAGCATGTAAAATGAGATTTGTATATCTTCAGCAATAAAGACTACAAGTTTTCTCCGTATAATTTTGTGTGCTTTATTTTATTTTGTTTTAATTCGTATACACTCGTATACTGGCACGCCCGCACCTAAAATGCCAACGCGGATAGATTTAGTATTTATCTCGCATAAAACAAGCGGATATAAAACAGTGACCAAATCCAGGGTCGCACGAGACTGACTGGGACTCCTCTAGGTGTCGGACTCGCTATCAAATTCTTCATCCATGAGATCACCTTCGTCAGCATCTGGCCAAATCAACAAGCCAGTGAGTACTTTGAAAGTACTCGCAAGACAGTTCGGACGTAAGATATAACAAATGCATGCATGAATGCGTCATGATTAATTCACCAATGTACATTCAAAAATTAGCATAACAAGGTAAGTAAAAGGGAAACGGCGGTAGTCCGCCTGAAATCCCAACAAAACATAAATGAATACCGATCGGGTGTCTGAAGCGACGCCTCGAAAGGTGAATAAATAAATAAAAGGAAATGATGCCACAGTCGGGCGTCTTAGCGACACCACATAAAGGGCTTTAAAAGAAATGCCACAGTCGGACGTCGGGGCGACATCACAGAAAGGGCTTTAAAAGAAATACCACAGTCGGGCGTCTTAGCGACACCACAAAAAGGGCTTTAAAAGAAATACCACAGTCAAACGTCGGGGCGACATCACAGAAAGGGCTTTAAAAGAAATGCCACAGTCGGACGTCGGGGTGACATCACAGAAAGGGCTTTAAAGGAAATGCCAC
>NW_021207949.1:0-1383 GCF_002162155.2 Triticum dicoccoides
GTTTCAGACTCCGAAAAGGAATAGGTACATGGTACGGTAAGTAAACCGACTCCAAAACAGTTCTAATGGCAAATTTTCTCCGTTTTGGAATATTTAAGAAAATAGGAAAATAAGAAGTAGTTTGGGAAGGACACGAGGCATCCACGAGGGTGGTGGGCGTGCCCCCTGCCTCATGGGCACCTCGTGTGCTCTCCGGACTCCGTTTTCTTGCACGATACTTCTTTTAGTCGGTAAAAATTCATTATATAATATCTCAAAGGTTTTGACCACCGTATCACGCAAATATTCGCTGTCTTTGTTTCGAGCTATTTTTCTGACAGATCTAGATCCCCATGGTGTCTTCAAGTGCCCCAAGGACAAGTTCTTCGAGAAGATCATCAACCCCTACCTTGCGGAGGTGCTGCAACACCCTCAAACCATTGAGATGCGTGAGGGATTGCTGCATATCCGTGATGTTGAGGAACCAAGGAGGACCAGAAGCATGGAGACAATGCTTGAGGCATTGGAGCAACAAGTTTTCAAGTGCCAGGAGATGGTGGAACGTGGACTCGACACCAACCATATAATGATCGTGGATTTCACCAACAACCACAAGCTGGATGACAAGAACATTGGGGAGGCCATCTTCAAGCTTCACGAGAAAATCGAGCGCCTCCAAGCCCAGAACTATGACCTACAAAACCAAAACAGTGAGTACGAATATAGATTCAAGAGGATGAGTTTGGCTGCAGATTTGAGGATCCCGGAGACTTGATCATCCTTCTATGACGCTGAGCCTATGCCCTGGAACATGGAAGACAAGCCTACATCATCAACAACTCGTTCATCACCACCTCCGAGGAAGGAAACATAAACACATGGGTATGGGCACTCCCCTTGGCAACTACCAAGCTTGGGGGAGTGCCCCGGTATCGTATCACCATCACTTTTATCTTCACTGTTTTTCTTAGTTCGATCCTTTTGATAATATCTTGATCTAATAGAATAAAGTTTTAGTATGATCTAGTTGTGAGTTTTGCTTTATGATCTTCCAATGTAATCGAGTCCATGAGCTATATATAATAAAGATTAGTGTTGAGTCAAGGGCTTGATTATTTTGCTATGATCTTGAGGGAATAGAATAAAAGAGAAGAAATAAAAAGAAATAAAGAGATCATATGGATGTTATGGAGAGTAGTGACTTCACATATAAAGAGTATGATGAATAAAAGTTGTTGAGAGTTGACAAACATAGTTTTGGTCATCGTTGCAATCAATAGGAAGTAATAAGGAAAGAGAGGTTCACATATAAATATCCTATCTTGGACATCTTTTATAATTGTGAGCACTCATTAAAGTATGATATGCTAAAGAGTTCACGTTGGACAAGGAAGACAACGTAAT
>NW_021207950.1:0-828 GCF_002162155.2 Triticum dicoccoides
GCGTACAGGGGCCTCGGGTTTCCTCTGTGGTGCTCCAAACGGCGTGCGGCTAGGTGCGTTGGATAGCTAGCTCGATGGCGCGTCGAACGGTGGCCGTGGCTGGGCCTGGGGTGGCCGGAGTCGACGGCGGCGAGCTCGTGAGCGGCGGCCGGAGTTCGGGTGCGGTCGGAATCGGCGTTGCAGGGCGTTTGGGGAGACGTTGGTGCGTGCTGCGTGCTCCTAGTGAGGTGTGGAGCACGATGGTGTGCTCGGTTGGGCGCTATGGTGACCGTGGCCACGACGGCGACGTCGCCGGCGGCGTCGAGCTTCGGAGCTCAAGGGGGCGGCAGCTACAGAAGGCTAGGGACGACGGGGCAAGGGGGAATCGAATCGGTGGCTCACCGCGGAGCTGTAGGTATGGTTAGCGGCTCGGGGACGGCCGGAGTGCAGCGAATCGACGGCGATGACCTCCGGTGGCCGAGGAGGGGAACGGCGACGTAGGCGGCGATGCAGGGCTTCCGGAGACCCGTGGAGCGGTGGGGAGGAAGAGGGGGTCGCGGCGGAGCCTCTGGGCTAGTCGGGGAAGCGAGGGGTGGCCGGAGACGACTGCTATGGCGAACGGCGGCGACGGTGGTGTTCGGCCGTGAGAGAGAGAGAGGGAGCAGCACGGGAGAGAGGGGGGATAAGGCCAGGGGATCGGGGCGGCACCGAGAAGAAGCGTCGCGGCGTCGCGCTGGCGGGGGAGGCAGGCAGACGAGCTGGTGGCGTGGCGCTCCGGCCGTGCGCGCGCGCCGGCCACACGCCTGGCCGACTGGCGCCAGGAGGACGACGGCGGTGGTGGGCTGGGCT
>NW_021207951.1:0-1614 GCF_002162155.2 Triticum dicoccoides
GTTAAGCATGAACATTATATCCGGATCTTGTTTGATGCGAGACGGTTATTCATTTAAATCAGAGAATAATGGTTGTTCTATTTATATGAGTAATATCTTTTATGGTCATGCACCCTTGAAGAGTGGTCTATTCTTGTTGAATCTCGATAGTAGTAACACACATATTCATAATGTTGAAGCCAAAAGATGCAGAGTTGATAATGAGAGTGCAACTTATTTGTGGCACCGCCGTTTAGGTCATATCAGTGTAAAGCGCATGAAGAAACTCCATTCTGGTGGACTTTTGGAACCACTTGATTATGAATCACTTGGTACTTGCGAACCGTGCCTCATGGGCAAGATGACCAAAACACCGTTCTCCGGTACTATGGAGAGAGCAACAGATTTGTTGGAAATCATACATACAGATGTATGTGGTCCGATGAATGTTGAGGCTCGTGGCGGATATCGTTATTTTCTCACCTTCACAAATGATTTAAGCAGATATGGGTATATCTACTTAATGAAACATAAGTCTGAAACATTTGAAAAGTTCAAGGAATTTCAGAGTGAAGTTGAAAATCATCGTAACAAGAAAATAAAGTTTCTACGATCTGATCATGGAGGAGAATATTTGAGTTACGAGTTTGGTGTACATTTGAAAATTTGTGGAATAGTATCGCAACTCACGCCACCCGGAACACCACAACGTAATGGTGTGTCCGAACGTCTTAATCGTACTTTACTAGATATAGTGCGATCTATGATGTCTCTTACTGATTTACCGCTATCGTTTTGGGGATACGCTCTAGAGACGGCCGCATTCACGTTAAATAGGGCACCATCAAAATCCGTTGAGACGACGCCTTATGAACTGTGGTTTGGCAAGAAACCAAAGTTGTCATTTCTGAAAGTTTGGGGCTGCGATGCTTATGTGAAAAAGCTTCAACCTGATAAGCTCGAACCCAAATCGGAGAAATGTGTCTTCATAGGATATCCAAAGGAAACTATTGGATACACCTTCTATCACAGATCCGAAGGCAAGACTTTTGTTGCTAAATTCGGAAACTTTCTAGAGAAGGAGTTTCTCTCGAAAGAAGTGAGTGGGAGGAAAGTAGAACTTGATGAGGTAACTGTACCTGCTCCCTTATTGGAAAGTAGTACATCACAGAAAACTGTTTCAGTGACACCTACACCAGTTAGTGAGGAAGCTAATGATAATGATCATGAAACTTCAAAACAAGATACTACTGAACCTCGTAGATCAACCAGAGTGAGATCCGCGCCAGAGTGGTACGGTAATCCTGTTCTGGAAATCATGCTACTAGATCATGATGAACCTACGAACTATGAAGAAGCGATGGTGAGCCCAGATTCCGCAAAATGGCTTGAAGCCATGAAATCTGAGATGGAATCCATGTATGAGAACAAAGTATGGACTTTGGTTGACTTGCCCGATGATCGGCAAGAAATTGAGAATAAATGGATCTTCAAGAAGAAGACTGACGCTGACGGTAATGTTACTGTCTACAAAGCTTGACTTGTCGCAAAAGGTTTTCGGCAAGTTCAAGGGGTTGACTACGATGAGACCTTCTCACCCGTAGCGATGCTTAAGTCTGTCCGAATCATGTTAGC
>NW_021207952.1:0-1614 GCF_002162155.2 Triticum dicoccoides
GTTAAGCATGAACATTATATCCGGATCTTGTTTGATGCGAGACGGTTATTCATTTAAATCAGAGAATAATGGTTGTTCTATTTATATGAGTAATATCTTTTATGGTCATGCACCCTTGAAGAGTGGTCTATTCTTGTTGAATCTCGATAGTAGTAACACACATATTCATAATGTTGAAGCCAAAAGATGCAGAGTTGATAATGAGAGTGCAACTTATTTGTGGCACCGCCGTTTAGGTCATATCAGTGTAAAGCGCATGAAGAAACTCCATTCTGGTGGACTTTTGGAACCACTTGATTATGAATCACTTGGTACTTGCGAACCGTGCCTCATGGGCAAGATGACCAAAACACCGTTCTCCGGTACTATGGAGAGAGCAACAGATTTGTTGGAAATCATACATACAGATGTATGTGGTCCGATGAATATTGAGGCTCGTGGCGGATATCGTTATTTTCTCACCTTCACAGATGATTTAAGCAGATATGGGTATATCTACTTAATGAAACATAAGTCTGAAACATTTGAAAAGTTCAAGGAATTTCAGAGTGAAGTTGAAAATCATCGTAACAAGAAAATAAAGTTTCTACGATCTGATCATGGAGGAGAATATTTGAGTTACGAGTTTGGTGTACATTTGAAAATTTGTGGAATAGTATCGCAACTCACGCCACCCGGAACACCACAACGTAATGGTGTGTCCGAACGTCTTAATCGTACTTTACTAGATATAGTGCGATCTATGATGTCTCTTACTGATTTACCGCTATCGTTTTGGGGATACGCTCTAGAGACGGCCGCATTCACGTTAAATAGGGCACCATCAAAATCCGTTGAGACGACGCCTTATGAACTGTGGTTTGGCAAGAAACCAAAGTTGTCATTTCTGAAAGTTTGGGGCTGCGATGCTTATGTGAAAAAGCTTCAACCTGATAAGCTCGAACCCAAATCGGAGAAATGTGTCTTCATAGGATATCCAAAGGAAACTATTGGATACACCTTCTATCACAGATCCGAAGGCAAGACTTTTGTTGCTAAATTCGGAAACTTTCTAGAGAAGGAGTTTCTCTCGAAAGAAGTGAGTGGGAGGAAAGTAGAACTTGATGAGGTAACTGTACCTGCTCCCTTATTGGAAAGTAGTACATCACAGAAAACTGTTTCAGTGACACCTACACCAGTTAGTGAGGAAGCTAATGATAATGATCATGAAACTTCAAAACAAGATACTACTGAACCTCGTAGATCAACCAGAGTGAGATCCGCGCCAGAGTGGTACGGTAATCCTGTTCTGGAAATCATGCTACTAGATCATGATGAACCTACGAACTATGAAGAAGCGATGGTGAGCCCAGATTCCGCAAAATGGCTTGAAGCCATGAAATCTGAGATGGAATCCATGTATGAGAACAAAGTATGGACTTTGGTTGACTTGCCCGATGATCGGCAAGAAATTGAGAATAAATGGATCTTCAAGAAGAAGACTGACGCTGACGGTAATGTTACTGTCTACAAAGCTTGACTTGTCGCAAAAGGTTTTCGGCAAGTTCAAGGGGTTGACTACGATGAGACCTTCTCACCCGTAGCGATGCTTAAGTCTGTCCGAATCATGTTAGC
>NW_021207953.1:0-1537 GCF_002162155.2 Triticum dicoccoides
AGCAACACTTAGCGTTTTTCTAGGTCTTCCGACCAGGTGGCGGCGGGCGGCGGCGGAAGCAACCAGCAAGCGTCGCTCGGACGAGGGCGGGGCCGGTGGGCGGCGGGCGGCGGCCGGCGGACGGGGGCTGGCGGCCGAAGCAACCAGTAGGGGCCGCTCGCCTTGCCCACGACCTCGCTGCAGGTGACCTCGCCCACGGCCTCGCGGCGGAAGCAACCAGCAGGGGCGGAGGCGGGGACGGGGCGGGGCCCACGACAGGAATGGCGACCTCGCCGCTCGCGTCGCCCACGCATGGGGGACTCGCCGCTGGCGAGCATGGGGGAGTCGCCACCGCCGCAAGCAGACCTCGCCCACGTATGCACCCCTCTCCTTCCCCCTCCTCTTCCCCCTCTCCTCTCTGTTGATGTCAATGATTTGATGTAGATTTGTTAGGAGAATCTTCAGAGTGATTTGATGTAGGTTTGTTGTAAGCTTGGAAAAATCTCTTGGAAATGTCATTGATGAATTTGGTAGAAATTGTGAAGAGAATTTCTGTTGATGAAATTATTAGGAGAATTGTTGTTGATGAAATTGTTAAGAATTCTTTTGGAATTCAGTCAATTATTACTGGTAAATTATGTTGTCAGCAATCAATAGAATAGAGCTCGAGTTGGTCTTTCCCTGAAACAGGATCCTGGGGTTGATGTAGATTTGATGTTACGCCTATGAAATTTCAGCCTCAAATCCGTGAAAGGACCTGAATATTGATATAGATTAGATGTAAACTAGGAAAACTCTCATTGATGTAGATTTGATGCAATATTGGAAATGGCATTCATGTAAATTGACAGTGGTGTTATTGTTGGTGGTTTAACCAAAATAGTTCTTAGTGGCAGCATATATTGTTATTGTTGGTTGTTTAACCACCTCTGTTTTTTGGGAACCATCATGTTTTAGTTAGCTTTTCTTTTCTCCCATGTGAAATCTGTATTTCCCTTTGAACTACTTTTTATTGCTCCCATGTGAAATCTGTAAACCATGTGAACTGGACTAAAGTAGTGTGGAATTGGAAATAGCTGAATGTTGTGCTTAGGCAGTTAGCATATAAACTTGGGTGCCTACCTTATTTTCTGGAATTTTAGCTTCCATTACTTCCATCCATTTTCATTAATTAATGTTGATGCACTTAGATTGATTTGCTAAGTTGCAACAATTTGTTGTCTTTGGCAGATGGATAGAAGCTGGATTAGACAAGGAGTTAGAAAGTTTTCGAAAGAACATATGAAAGGAGTTGATGATTTCATGGCATTTGTTCGGGCAAATTTTGCCAACGATGCTCACATTCTTTGCCCATGTTGTAAATGCCTCAACCGTCCAGGAATGGCTCAAGGAAGAGTGGAAGATCATCTGCTTCTTAATAGGATGTCTAACACATATGATAGATGTATATATCATGGAGAACCTTTAGACAGACAACCTCAACATTTTGAAGCTGATACAGAGGCCCCTCATATGATGGGTGGTGGTGATGCTGGCATTGATTTCATGGAAAAGGTTT
>NW_021207954.1:0-894 GCF_002162155.2 Triticum dicoccoides
GGGGGGCGAGAAGACGAAGAATCCCCAGGAGATGATCACGACGGTGATGCTGTACACAGTCATCATGTAGAAGATGCAGGACATGATGATGATGCCGGCGGAGCAGACGACGTTGGACCATCGATGGGCTGGGTGCAGGACCCTCATATTCAAGAGCTGCTTCTCAAGCAGACGGATAACGCAAGAGCTGCCGCCCGAGAGAAAGCCAAGATGGATCAACTTGAGTTAGACGCGGTTACTCCGTTGTATGAAGGATGCAGGCCCGAGGATACCCGCCTGAAAGTAACGCTCATGGCTCTGAAGATGAAGGTAAAACACAAAATGACCGATGCATGCTTCGACGAGAACATGTCATTCTGGCACGAACGTCTTCCCAAGGGGAACAAGTGCACGACCAGTTTGGAGGAGGCAAAGAAAATCGTGTGTCCTCTGGATTTATCGCACGTGAAATACCATGTGTGCATGAACAATTGCATCATTTATCGGGACGAGCACGCGGAGTCTACAATATGTCCGGTGTGCGGTGTCACTCGATACAAGAAGAGGAAGAAAGCTCCTCGAAAAGTGGTGTGGTACTTTCCGATCACTCCTCGTCTGCAGCGGTATTTCGCGGATCCTAAGGTAGCAAAGCTCCTGCGTTGGCACGCGGATAGGGAGGAGAAGAAGCGAGAAGATGACGCAAATGATCCAGAGATAGATAAAAAAGACAAGATGCTGAGTCACCCTAAGGATGCGAGCCAGTGGCAAGCATTGAACTTCGAATACCCAGAATTTGGGAACGATCCAAGGAACATCGTGCTGGGCGCGAGCACCGATGGAGTCAATCCGTTTGGCAGCCAGAGAAGCACACATAGCACCTGGCCTGTGTTTGTGTGGATGTACAACCTTCCCCCC
>NW_021207955.1:0-1068 GCF_002162155.2 Triticum dicoccoides
AGAATCACTTGCGGGTACTCAATGAGCTGACCCGACTTTAGTCACCATCTGTATAGTATGTATGTATGTATAGTATATACCCGTGATCACCTCCCAAGTGATCACGGCCCGATAGTATAGCAAGGCAGACTGACAAGAATGTAGGGCCAATGATGATAAACTAGCATCCTATACTAAGCATATAGGATTGCAGGTAAGGTATCAACAGATGTAGCGACAATGTCAGGCTATGCATCAGAATAGGATTAACGAAAGCAGTAACATGCTACACTACTCTAATGCAAGCAGTATAGAGTAGAATAGGCGATATCTGGTGATCAAGGGGGGGGGCTTGCCTGGTTGCTCTGGCAAGAGAGAGGGGTCGTCAACTCCGTAGTCGAGCTGGGCAGCAGCAGCGTCGGTCTTGGTGTCTAGCGAGAGAAGAGGGGGAAGAAACAATAAATATAATGCAAACAAATGCATGACGATGCATGACATGACAAAGCGTGATGCTAGGTGTGCCCTAACGCGGTACGAGGTGGTACCGGTGAAGGGGGGAAACATCCGGGAAATTATCCCCGGTGTTTCGCGTTTTCGGACAGACGAACCGGAGGGGGAAAGTTGCGGGTTCGATAGGTTAGGGGTGTGTGGCGGACGAACGGGTTGCGTATCCGGATTCGTCTCGTCGTTCTGAGCAACTTTCATGTTGAAAATATTTTAATCCGAGTTACGGATTAAAAGATATGATTTTTAAAAGATTTTAACAATTTTGGAATTTAATTATTTATTTAATTAATTCGAAAAAATGTATTTATGACGTCAGCATGATGTCATGCTGACGTCAGCAGTCAACAGGGGTTGACTGAGTCAACCCTGACATGTGGGTCCCGTTCGTCAGTGACTGTTAACTAATTACCCTAGTTTAGTTTAATTAACAGTAGTTAATTAGGTTAATTAGCCATTAGGTTAATTAATCAGGAGTAATTAAATTAATTATTTACTTAATTAATTAATTAAACAATTAATTTTATTCATTTTTAATTTTATTAATTATATTTATTTAATTATTTTATTATTATTGTTTTTTTT
>NW_021207956.1:0-1856 GCF_002162155.2 Triticum dicoccoides
CGGTGCTTTAGTGCTGGTATGATCGCATCCAACATGTTTCCCCGTCTTCGTCCCTTATGCTTGCCACTCCCAGGTCCGCTCCAAAGACGATTCTACATTCTCACTACCATTACAACCGTTCCCTAACAATGGATAATGTCCTATAGTACTTACTCTCCCGCTCAATCACGGAGACGAGTTTTCCACGGTTTCCACCCCTCCCTCCATACCACAGCAACACGAGTTTTTTCCACCCCTTTCAGAAAGCGCTCTTCGCGCCACAAAGCCGCCCCAAGACGCGCGAGCAATGAGCATCGAGATTAAACATATCGCAAACATCAAAAATAATATAACGGAATTAATATATATCGCGCACGTGCGATATGTTTGTCACAAGGCGCAAAAAATAATTATAAAAGGAATGCAACACGAGGACTTCCCAGGAGGTCACCCATCCTAGTACTACTCTCGCCCAAGCACGCTTAACTTCGGAGTTCTGATGGGATCCAGTGCTTTAGTGCTGGTATGATCGCATCCGACATGTTTCCCCGTCTTCGTCCCTTATGCTTGCCACTCCCGGGTCCGCTCCAAAGACGATTCTACATTCTCACTACCATTACAACCGTTCCCCAACAATGGATAATGTCCTATACTACTTACTCTCCCGCTCAATCACGGAGACGAGTTTTCCACGGTTTCCACCCCTCCCTCCATACCGCAGCAACACGAGTTTTTTCCACCCCTTTCAGAAAGCGCTCTTCGCGCCACAAAGCCGCCCCAAGACGCGCGAGCAATGAGCATCGAGCTTAAACATATCGCAAACGTCAAAAATAATATAACGGGATTAATATATATCGCGCACGTGCGATATGTTTGTCACAAGGCGCAAAAAATAATTATAAAAGGAATGCAACACGAGGGATCCGGTGCTTTAGTGCTGGTATGATCGCATCCGACATGTTTCCCCGTCTTCGTCCCTTATGCTTGCCACTCCCATGTCCGCTCCAAAGACGATTCTACATTCTCACTACCATTTCAACCGTTCCCTAACAATGGATAATGTCCTATACTACTTACTCTCCCGCTCAATCACGGAGACGAGTTTTCCACGGTTTCCACCCCTCCCTCCATACCGCAGCAACACGAGTTTTTTCCACCCCTTTCAGAAAGCGCTCTTCGCGCCACAAAGCCGCCCCAAGACGCGCGAGCAATGAGCATCGAGCTTAAACATATCGCAAACGTCAAAAATAATATAACGGGATTAATATATATCGCGCACGTGCGATATGTTTGTCACAAGGCGCAAAAAATAATTATAAAAGGAATGCAACACGAGGACTTCCCAGGAGGTCACCCATCCTAGTACTACTCTCGCCCAAGCACGCTTAACTTCAGAGTTCTGATGGGATCCAGTGCTTTAGTGCTGGTATGATCGCATCCGACATGTTTCCCCGTCTTCGTCCCTTATGCTTGCCACTCCCAGGTCCGCTCCAAAGACGATTCTACATTCTCACTACCATTACAACCGTTCCCTAACAATGGATAATGTCCTATACTACTTACTCTCCCGCTCAATCACGGAGACGAGTTTTCCACGGTTTCCACCCCTCCCTCCATACCGCAGCAACACGAGTTTTTTCCACCCCTTTCAGAAAGCGCTCTTCGTGCCACAAAGCCGCCCCAAGACGCGCGAGCAATGAGCATCGAGCTTAAACATATCGCAAACGTCAAAAATAATATAACGGGATTAATATATATCGCGCACGTGCGATATGTTTGTCACAAGGCGCAAAAAATAATTATAAAAGGAATGCAACACGAGGACTTCCCAGGAGGTCACCCATCCTAGTACTACTCTCGCCCAAGCACGCTTAACT
>NW_021207957.1:0-1290 GCF_002162155.2 Triticum dicoccoides
AGAACCTGTCGCAAGGACACCGATACACAACCATCACCAAACAATGTGCAACAATATGATGCATGCATGAAACATGGCAATATGAGTGTGTTGGGCTAATGCAACTAAAACCAGAAGGGTTTGAACAAATTTGAATCAAAGATTCAAATTTCAAACTCAAACATGGCCTTTTAAAGTGCTTTTCCTTGTTCTGTTTAAAACATCAATTTAACTTGTTTGATCATGCATGAAAATAGTACAGATGGATAGATTGGATTTTTCTGATCATTTTTCATATATAATTTGTCCAATTTGGAGTTACAGAATAAAAGTTATGAATTTTTGAAGTTTAAATTATATTCTGGAATTTCCTGATTAAAATTAAATCCAGAAAATCAATTTCTGCGTCAGCCTGACGTCAGTGTGACGTCAGCAGGTCAACGGAACAGGTTTGGGTCAAACCTGACAGTGGGTCCCGCATGTCAGGGTGATTATTTTAATTAAAACTTAATTAAAACTAATCCTGTTTAATTAACAGGGCTGGGCCCCACCTGTCATTGACTCAGGGGAGTCAACCAGGGCCCACCCGTGGTCAAACCCGGGTCGGCTGCACCGGCGTTTAGCCGCCGGCGAGCCCGACGCGGCGGCGGGAGTGGTTTTGGCTATTCTGGCCACCAAATGGGCCGCGGAGATCACCGGAGTGGAGCTGAGGACAAACCGCAGCTCTTGGCGGAGTCCGTTGGGGTCGGGGTGGCCGGAGTTGGCGCCGGCGACGACCTTGGCGGCCACCGGGGTTCGGCCGAAGACGAACTTGACGCTAGAGGGGTCGGTGAGGCTCGGGGGGTGGCTAGCTAGATGCTAAGTGACACGGTGAGCATGATGGACACCAGTTTGTGGCCGGAGGATGACCGGGAGCACGTCGGCGACGAGCTCCACGGCGGTGGGTGCGGTTGAGCTCCGGGAGGTTGCTACACGGCTCGGGAGCAAGAACGGAAGGGAGGGGAAGATGGCTAAGCTCACAGTGAGTGCGACGGAGTCCTTGGTGCGGCCGGAGATGGACCGGAGCGACGACGGCGTTGAAGGGGATCTCCGGCGACGGTGAGCTCGGGCGAGGTCGGTGCGGTGGTCTCGGGCGTTGCGAGCGCTCGGGGCTCGGCTGCTCGATGAAGTGGACAGCGGCGGAGCTCCTGGACACGGTGAGAGGACGCACGGGCGGCGGGGAGCACGGCTACGACGAAGGCACGGCGATGGTGGCGTCGGCCATGGCGGGGAAGCGCGAGGGGGAGGAGCTGGAGAGGAGAGGGGGTGTCT
>NW_021207958.1:0-1626 GCF_002162155.2 Triticum dicoccoides
GCGCTTCGTATCCGTTGGCTTTGGGCAGAATGGTTGGATCCGGTGAAGCCGTGGGTTCGTTTGGGTAACCCCTGTGATGAGAATGATAAAAACATTTTTGCTGCTGCCACCAAGGTGTTGCTTGGCAGCGGTATTCGTGCTTCCTTCTGGGAGTCTGCTTGGCTAGATGGCATGAGACCCAAAGACATCGCCCCGAAGATCTTTGACCTATCAAAAAGAAAGGGATGTTCGGTTCAGAAGGCTTTGGATAATAACTTCTGGGTCTCTCAAGTCAAAACAGACAGGATCACCTCCGCTACACACCTGACCGAGTTCGTCAACCTTTGGGAGAAATTATCTGTGGTGCAACTCAACCCCGACGTGGCTGATTCTATCTCTTGGAAGCTTTCTAATGATGGCTCTTACTCCGCGTCCTCGGCCTACAAGGTCCAGTTCATGGGCTTAGTTGACTCCAACATGCAACAGTTGGTGTGGAAGATCTGGGCTCCCCCCAAATGCAAATTCTTTGCTTGGCTTGTGATCAATAATAGGATATGGACGGCCGACAGGCTCCAACGCCGGGGATGGCCTAACTGTGATCGCTGCCCCCTCTGCAAGCAAGTTCAGGAAACCGCGGCTCACCTCCTTTTCCAATGCCGCTACACGGTTCGAGTTTGGAAAATGATCAAATCTTGGCTTGGCTTGGTTGATGTGAACCCTACAGCTTGGGTGACGGTCCATTCGGTGAAAGCCTGGTGGAACCTCATTGACTCCAACGCATCGCAGTCTCGACGGGCGATGATGTCTCTTATTATGTTGATCTCATGGGAAATTTGGAACGAGAGGAATGCACGCGTCTTCCGTAACACCGCGGTGCCGGTTGGGGTTCTTGTTGCAAGAATCAAAGATGTTTCAAAGTGTTGGTGCCTTGCAGGGGTCAAATATTTGAGTACTGTAGTGCCACGAGAGTGATGTCTTTGTAATTCGGCCTTTGGCCAAAAACTCTAAACCTTCTTCTTAATCAATGAAAGTGGCAAATCTTTTGCCCAGTTTCAAAAAAAAAAAAAACTGTGGTTCTTCTTATTGTTTCTTTTCACATCGCACAGCACAAACGCCTCATGATTTGTATGTGTTTACTTTGGTCGCAGATTGGAAACAATAACCACATCTCCTGTGGGTCATGCCAGACAGGGTTCTGTGCATTGTGCCGGAAGACTGTCCACAAAACTTCACAGCATTTTGGTCCCAGGGGATGCAAGCAACACACTCCAGATCGCGACTGACACTGCGATATGCAGCAGAGGCCGGGGTTATCCCCTTTTCGGAGGAAAAAAGGGCCATATGCCCAGCACCTCAACGCAACTACAATTTCCAAAGGTTCTGCTCATGATCTGCATATATATATATACCGTACCCATATAAGGTTACAGCCCTGGCGTTTCCTGCATTTTGCAGGGAGCCTTATTTTCAAGCTCCCAGCTTCTTGTACCGTAGTAAAGAACTAAAGATCAACCTAGAAGTAGGATATTGCAAAGGACTAATGAGGAATTATATCAAGAATGTCAATTTCTTGTTACTTGTCAGGTTTTCTGTTGCTTTGCTTTGCTTGCTTCCTCTCTTGTATTTTCTGCACACTGCCAAGTGTCG
>NW_021207959.1:0-583 GCF_002162155.2 Triticum dicoccoides
AGCGGTAATTATGGTGAAGAAACCAAACTTTGATAAAGTGTTTAAAGGCTCTAAGATAATTAAAACAGTAGTTAAAACAGTTAAATACATGCCTATTGAATTTTATAAAATATTAAACTATTTTATTTTCGGTTGAGAATTAACGTGGCAATAGTATATTTATAAATACAAATTTAGGTGCTAGTGTTTTTCTAAAACTGTAATAAAAGGGAACTTAAAATAAAACAGAAAAGAAAATACAAAAGAGAAAAACTAAACAGACAAAAAAAAGAGGAAAAAAATAAGAAAAGAAAAACAAACAAAATAAATAAAGGGGGGGAAAACCCCCTGGCCAACTGGGCCAAACGGCCCAGCCGGCCGGCCCACTGACCCCTCCGGCCAGCCCACTGGCCCATCCGGCCCCCTCACTCCCTTAACCCCCCCACTCCCCACCGAACCCTAGCCCCACCCGCAGCACCTCCAACTTCCCCCCCGTCGCCCCCACGAGCTGGATCGGGCTCGCCCCCGATCCCGTCGCCCCATCCCACGATCCCCACTACGCTCCCCCCCGATCCGATCTGGACCGGGGCTTTCCTCGTCGCCC
>NW_021207960.1:0-2246 GCF_002162155.2 Triticum dicoccoides
GACAATATTCACTCCACCAAACCAAAGCATAACCAGTGAAAGAACCAACCGCAACCTTAACCTTTTTATGTTCATCGAAATTATGGGAAGCAAATATATTTTTTATGTCGAACTCCCATTCAATATATAAAGCAGGTTTAAAATGGCCATTAAATGGTGGTATAGATACATTAACCTGATCATGTGCATTTGGATGTTTGTGCACCTCTCGTGACGGTTGTGGTATTTGCAAAGGTGGTGGCACGTCTCCCGCGATCGACAAAGCCCATGAATTGACTCTGGATCCTGTCATGATTAGTAGAACAAGAAACAAAACCCAAAAATAATGTTCCTATAACTACTAGGATGTGGTGGTAAAACGCTCACAGTAAAGCAAATATCAATGTCTTACAAGTTCTTACCATGCAGCAGGCGGTGATCGGCAACCAGCGGTGTCAAGTAACTCCGAATATTGAGTAAAGCGATTGCCCTGGGAGCGTACATATACACGGTGTAGAAATATGTGGAGCTGGGTTGGCTATATATGGTAGCAAAAGATTAGCAATAATCAATTCAAAGATGCAATGTTGAATAAATGCTCAACGACGGTACTGTGCTGGTCCTAGGCTAGACCGTACTAGAGACGCGAGCCTAGAACACTAATGAGGTCACGGCGTAGCACAACTAGCATCAACGAAGGATACTAAGTAGCTCTTGACAGCAAGATATAAGTGAATATCACAACGACAGTGAAGATAATGATGAAAAACAACTGCCAAGCAGGTTATACAACAACTCTCTCTCCAACTTTCCTCTTGAAAAGTTTAAGACAATTTTCTGATAAATTCTTTCAAAGAATGCTATTAACTCAAGCTTTCCAATGCAAAAAGAATCACTCAATTCCGAGTTGATATGAGGAGTCAAAGAATTCTAAAACTGGCCTGAAAAATTGGAACAAGTTGTGTTCACGAACTTCAGAGGGCAAAAAGACCTATTTAAAAGCCGATTTTGAGGTGTCAAATATTGAACTAGCTTCTGCAACTATTTAGATGCGGCTCGTCGCTATCTTCAATTTGAGTACTCACGGAGCCAAAACTGACTTCGTATGAGGAAGATACACCTGTTTTGCTGAACAGTGCACAAAACAGATTGCAATCCGAATTCAGGTACGAGATTGATTCTAGATAGATCCAATTTTTTTTTCTTCTCTTTTTTTTCTCACGCCTTTTTTTTCTTTTTCTTCTCCCTCTTTTTCTTTTTTTTCCTTTTTTCTCTCTTTTTTTTTTCTTTATATTCTTTTTCTCCCTCTTTCCAAGACAAACTAGATAAGATGCAGATTCGATCAGGCGAAGATGTGAGTGACCTCAACTATGATTATGACAATAAACAGTGCGTAGCACATGATGGAAATTAATAGATGAGATGGTGGACGGCGGAAGGGATAATGATGCAGTGGCGGCGTGACTAATGTGAACAGAACTCGAAACTCTAAAGGAACTAGACACTAAGACCAGCAACTGACACGACAATGCAACCGATAATTCAACTATGCAAGCAATGAATAGAAAATTGCAAAGGCTCAGACTGGCTTGGATAAAGGATGAACATATCTAACTTTTTTTTGTGGCTTTTTCTTGGACAATAGGTAAGAAAATAAATCTAATCTAAGAAAAACTGGAAATTCTCACCGAGCAACCTGAAAACTGATACCACTGATACCACTTGATAGAGGCGGGGTGTCCCGATCTTTCGATGAGATGATAACTATCGATTTGGTGGAGACGACTTTGACGATCCGACTACAAACGTGCACGACGTTGCGCCTTAGCAATCGCTAAACCAATCTCCTGAGGTTACTGACGATGCCGGAAGCACGGTCAGCCTGACCACGAAGGTCTATTCCTGCAAGCAATCGAAGAACGAGCAAGAATATGATAAAGCAATCTGAATATTGCAAACATATATGAGGTATTGATAATGGTGGGGATCCGTAAGCGGTCTTGGTCTGGTCGTTGGACACAAACGAAGTACACGAAGTTGCAATGGCTAACTTTTAACTAAACAAATCCCAAGGGAAAAGCTACTAGATGGATCTACTTATATAGGAGCAAGGGGTGACGGCCTAGGAGGTGGGAGGACGTCCCAAGGCAGCCTAAAACGAACCCTAGGTCGTACAAGGCCAATGGGCCCAAGTGGAGGTGATGCAACACCTTTGGACTTGTTGTTTGACTCGGATTCCGCTGCAGCATCAGATTGTTTCGTCCACA